>NC_060272.1:51592854-51892854 GCF_021613505.1 Equus quagga | reverse complement strand
GCAACATAGCAGAGTTATTAAGAGCAGGCTCCTGAAATAAAATGCCTGGATCTGAATCTTGGCTCTACAACTTACTGCCTTTGGAAATTCTGGCCTCTGTTTCCATATATGTTAAATGGGGGTAAAAAAATAATACTCATCTCATAGGGTTATTCAAAGGATCGAAGAGACCATCTTTGTTAAGGGATTAGCACAACATCTGGCATATGATAAATGCAAAAATATTAACTTAGCTGACTTGTCATCCTAAGGTTTCTATTTTCATGCCTCGGCTAAGCTTCATCGGAAATTGAAAGAGTTCTTCTAACTACAACTAGGCTAGATTAAATAAAGATCCAGGTTTTGTCAATACTGTGCTTAATTAAGCAGATCAGATAAGTGTATAAATAAGCACTTGAAAGAAGCTTTGATATGGATAAACTTAAGGAGAGTTAATATGGAATGCAGGTAAATGACTAAGCATGTGCTGGGCTCTTCAGAAGATTATCTCCAGAAGCATGCCACTGTCTCATTGAACTCTGATGTATCCAGGTCATAGTATCTTCCGATAGGCTCTTACAACTCCTTTGTACTGTTCTGTACAATTGGGAGCCCAGTTAGCGAATGTACCAGAAGTTCATCTGCAAATCAATTGTTTGGAATTCAAAAAACATTTTTCAACAGCCACAATGTTGTGAATGGTAGTTCTCAGGTCAGCCCAATGAATTCAGATTTTAGCTGAAGAATAGAATTATGTCGACTATGCTTGACTACCATTTATAGCATGCATTTTATATTTCTATTTAGTATGCCAGAAACAAATATACCTGTCTGCAGCAGCAATTCACTTGGCACAACAGGAGAAGCACACTAGTTATTCTAGAGTGTCAATAAATATTTGTTAACTACTCATTTCTGCATAAGATCATTTGCCTCCTTATTTCTGATCATTTGCTGAAGAGAGCATTTGAGTAATATAAGCTCCTCGTTGAAAGCGAGTTTGTATTCCTTCTCGTCCACATCACCAAATATGAACTAAACTTCTCTTTATTTTTCTCTCTAACCTTCTCTACCTCTTAAGCAAGACTAGAGGCAAGGCGGAGGAGGGAGTGTATCCTGCAGAGGAGTGTGGTGGGTTGTCCTGCAAAGAGCAAGCACCCTCAGGCCAGGGACGACATTTTTGTGGATGCCCTCACCTCTGCTCTCCCAGCTTCCAAAGGCCGCTAAAATTTTAGTTACTATTTCAGTAACTGCCAGTGACATTTGTCATATCAGCCTCCTCTCCAGACAGAACACGATTCTCCTTCCCATTCATATCTCTTTCTCCACCACTCAGAAAAATATCACGTTTTAAAAATTCCATCTGAATGGGTGATTAATTTCATCATTGTTTTCTCCAGGGGTCTAAGCATTTCCAGGATGTCAGTTTACAATTAAGATGAAAAAAATAACAACCCAAATGTAAAAAGTCTATAGCCGTGTCAAAATTGAATATTCTCTTAATAATAATTGCGAGAATATTTTCCAACTTTTCATTATTTTTGCTCTGACTACACATAAGGCAAAAATGCACACATTTTGTTGGATTGCGCTTTTTTAAATGCTGTGTTTCATGAAGCATTAAAATGGATTTGCTATCAACATACTAAAGACGGCTGCAGTAAACAGTGCCAAGATATCGGCTGTCATTACTGTGTCATGGAGATTCACCCCTAAAAATATCTCACACAAAAATGAAGAAGACATTTTCAGACAGCTTTGTCATTTAGACATCATCTCATGGTACATAGACGGATCTTAGCTGCTGTGCTCATTATAAAATGATTTCCCAAGTTTAGGGAGACTAGAATTCTCCAGTTAAATGCTTAATATCATAGCTTTGGTGTTTCTCTAATGTCTCTATCTAGTGACTTCCTCTTACCTTTCTGCTTTTAAATGTTTGTTTTTGCACTTTGGCTTCATATTGTTTATTGGCAACAAAAGCAGCTTAGTGGCAAATGTGTAACACATTTCTCAATATACCTTAACTTTCATAAACTAAAGAATCAATGCAGCTGCATGGTTCCACCTTTGACTTGCTGTGTTCAACAGGAATAATGTACATAAAATGGTATTACATAATGGAACTGCTTCTACCATTTTCACAACAGCTGGAATGCCCTGGAAAAAGCAAGGTGATCAGTGACCCTGCTTACTCCTTAAGTTCCCTATGTCCTCCTCAATACCAGCCAAGTTATGGGGTAGGTAGTGTCACCAACTAATTGCTGCAAGGAACTCAAGGGTAAGTTTAGAAGCATTTAACTGTTTAAGAGATGTAATCACCAACCACCCTGAACCAAACCAAGCCTCACAAGAGTGATGCCTATGACCTTTGCCTCATTATTAATGCTAAGATCTCCTCTCTGGGAAGAGCTTAGCCCTTATTACCACAACCTGCAATGTATTTGGAAGCATGTTTTCCGACTGCGTGTTCTCAAATGAATGCCCACCTCTCCCTTTTGAATATTTGTTCCCCATCTGAAATAAAAGGCATCTGCTTTCCTTTGTTCAGGGATGCCACGACTTTGGAAATGATTCCACGTGGCCTCCTGTTTGCTGTAAATATACCCTACTTTGTGTGACAATCACTTCTGTTAGGGAGTCTGAATTAACTTACCAGGAGGTGAACCCACTTTGGTTTTGGTACCAGGAGCACCAGGCCCCCCCCAGTCAGCACTTTTCTCTCTCCTCACTATATCCCAGATTTCTGCCCTTTTCCATCTCCAATCCCAGAGTTTATCTTTTCATCTAAGCTTACAGAGTTTGGCCTTCATATTTTAAAATAAGATGATAAAAGATAAGCAATGAGAGGGTGGTCTGGAGAGGGTGCTCTCAAAATGCTATTCTTTCTCTTCATTTCTCTTCAATTTCTCTCCTCTTTCTTGTTCCAAGTTATATTCAGTCTTGGTCTCTACTCTTCAAATAAGATAAAACAAGGCAATAAAAAAACGTCACATAACGTGTGTCTTGAACCTGCCTCCTACCTACACGTTTCACGTGGGGTGGTGTGGGTGGGAGAGTGGAGAAGGAAGAGAGAGGACTGGAAGCTGGAGGGAGAGAGGAGAAATTGACAAAGAGATTGTCCAAAGGGGATTTGAGAGACATGAAATCCTGGTTGAATAAATCCCTGGTAGAGTGGATTTTTATTGAAGACATGAAGACCAGTGCAGACTTTTGCTTCCAAGTTGATACAGGGCAAGAAAAAAGGCTTGCCTGAACCCAAGACACATTGGTTTAGAGTCAGAAACTTAATCCAATACAAAGACCATAAAATACTTCCTCCAAATGCATCTCTCTTTGTCTCTCTTTTTATTCCTGCCACCATTCATAAGAGTTCTATGAGCACAGCCTCTTTCCCAGTCTAAATTAATCCTTATTCTTTTCTATTCCACCATAAAATTAATCTTCCTAAAACACTACTAGATGACATTCCCCTGGTCAAACACCCTGGCGGTAGGGAGACTTGACTGCCGCCTGCCTAGGTTTGAGGTGTATTATTGTTAGCCTGTCAATGAAAGACTTTAATATATCGTCAACTCTCTTAATCTTAACCTTAATTTATCCAACTGTTCTCCAGTAGTTATCTTCTGCTTCAAAAAGACTGAGCATTTTCTCTAACTGGATATGGTTAAAGATGTTTCCAGAAGACACGGATTTACCAAGAGGAATTTCTTAAGAAATAGAATCTAAGTCATTGGAATAAATTTCTGTCCTATGTGAGCAGACGTTCTGTTCCTCTGTAACACCATTTATACTCTGTGCAAATCAACTAACCAGTGAAGGGTTAGCACAAACTGTATATGTAATTTTTTTCCTATTTAAAATAATAAAAAATTTATACTACATTCAAATGGCTCTTTCTCTCTCCAAATTTTTCTCTTGGGCAGTGGTTCTCAAAAATGTGGTCCCCAAAGAAACAGCATCAGCATCGCTTGAGAATTTGTGAAAAATGCAAATCCTCAGGCCTTACCCAGGATCTAGAATGGAAATCTCTGGTGGTGGAGCCCAGAAATCTGTGTTTTAACAAGTCATCCTTGTGATTCTGACATATGCTAAACTTGGAGGACCACTACTCCAAAGCCTACCGGTTCTGAGTTTAGTTTTCAAAATAAAGTGAGATTTGGTATACAAAAATCTACTGCTTTACTAGGTCATACCTACTACAGAAAAGGTGAGTGTGAGTTATTGTTATTAGTGTCTATTTATACTTGAGACACTATCTGAAATTTTTGGAAAATGAACCCCATGAGACCTCAGCTTTCAAATAGATGCAATCGCATACACACATATACATCTAAAAATTCAATACAACTATTCTTTTCCAGGTACAGGTTGAAGAACTTTACATACATTAACTTTTTCAATCCTTAAAATAAACTTAAGAGGTATTATTAATCTCCTATTTTACAGATGAGGAAAGCAAGGCCCAGAACTTTTAAATAACTTGCCCAACATTACAAAGCTAGTCGGGAAAAAGCACGGATTTGACCCAGATAATATAGTGATCGTACTTTTAACCACTACTTTATGTTATCTATTAAATAAACATCTTCTTATCCTTCTTAGGGTCATTTTATTTTTAAAAATATAACTGTGTCATCAAAATTAGAATTTTGATCATTTGTGTAAAACTCAAAGTGTTCCTCCATTGTGTTTTATTTAATCTTCATTTACTTCCAATTTACGCTAGCTAAATTGAGGCTTAGAGAGGCTATATGACTTTCTCAATTCCATGTAATTATTACATTGTTTGAGCAGATCTGTTTTTGAGTGTACTTTCCCTTAAACTTCCGTTAAAAAAAAAAAACACTGATAAAGAGGTTATTATTTATTTTTAGGGCATATCAGAAGATAGAAAACTGTGGATTTTTATTCCATGCAGACATAGTGATAGTTAATAAATCATTCCAAATGTTAAATATAAAAGTCATATTATTTACCAGGCTAGTAAATACTTACCGGGATTTTGTCTTTTAAGGTTAATATGCAGAAACTTCCTCTATAATATATTTAATATATTTTAGTATTTATAAATTTACTAATATCTAGTATATTAGAAATAAATTGGGAATTGAATTATTACACAGATTTAAAGTGTAATCTTTGTTAGCTACATGTGTTAGCACAAATTGCTTTGCAGTATAGCAAATGTAAATCTGATGCAAATTAGCATGAGTAAACATTCAGTAAATTGTCTGGACCAGTCATCTAAAATGTAGTAATTTTGAAGAATTCTTAAAAATGCAAACAGAAGCAACTTTTCTCATTAGTAAATATTAAAATTAGGATTTTTTTCTTTAAAAAGTCATCCTTCCATTAACCCACTTTCATTATAACACTATCTTAAAAACATTGGCATTTTCTTTCCCACTGTCCAGTGCAAAGACATTTGAAAATACAATTCAGTAACTCAAAAATGCTGTGAAGGTAAACTGCCTCTTGGGGATTCAATCACCATTTTGATTTAATGTTGACTGTTTAATCATATTATAAACTTCTTCACCAGGCCTGCATAATTGCCTCTTTAGCAGAAAAGAGTAAACAGCTTACCTTGCAACTCCGGTTCCTTAAGAAGCCCATTACATTCTTGAAAACATCAAAAGATTTGTCAGCACTTCCATTATCAACCTCCATTTTCCAGAGTTGGTAGCTGGCTATAAAATTTTTATCTGGACTTAGAACTGACATTTAATATTTTGGCTGTGAAATAAACATAGCCATTCCTTAGGAGGGACGGTGGGGTTGTTTTGCTATGCAATTCAAATTAGATAAATTATTTTCCAAAATATAGCAACTCACCATAATTATCATTGCCTTTTATTTAGTACCTATTTCCTACCAGGCATGTTATATGCACTATACTGAATTCTTTTTGGCCAATTCAGCAAAATGGTGGGACTGTTCTCTGTTTGCGGATGAGGAAATTGACAGAGTGAGGTCCTTTTCCCAGTTTACAAAGCAAGAAAGTGAGCTCGCCTACAAGTTCCGAGTACCATGGAGCTTCATTCAATGGAACTGCTGATTAACCTCACACCACGCAGATGGGCAAGGGAGAGGAGCAAGAGCTAACAACGGAAAATAGGGTCTTTACAATTCAACAGTCAACCTGTTTCACCTCAATTGCCAGAGGCAACTGTCTCATTTCGTAGCCAATTATAGCTCCCATGGATATTTTTACTGTCTATCTTGAAGGGAAAAATTATACTAATAAGTCAGGATTAGAAAAAGACATTCGACTCATTTGACAGCTTGCCATGTTTCTGTAACAAACAACTATTTGATTAGAAAAAATGAGGTTTGGAAATAATCCCCTTAATCCAAAATATGAACTAATCGGTGTAGGTGTTTTCGTTAAGAAGAAGTTGACAATAGATATAATTCACTAACTTAAATAACAATCATCTCCCACGTATGTTCTTTATGACTTTTTCAGCAAAAACTGTAAATACTTTCTCACAGAGAAAGTTTAGGCACCTGACATCTAGATTAACACGACAGATCACGTGGCTCAGCATGTTGGAAATTCATTTTAACTTACAAATACATCTCAAATTGTTCTGTGAGTAAGTGCTGAATAGTGTTGATGGTTATGCTAATTCTGTGGCATCTTGACTTTGGGGATGAAAGCAAATTCAGAGACAAGAAAAATTATATGCCTGTTTCAAAAGGCAGAATATGTTAGCCTGACTGGAAATTTAGTTTCTGTTCGTTATGTTTCTACTTTTCCAATGACGGCCATCAACATCATCAACATCGAACATTTTGTAGGCGCCTACTAGGTGCACATTTCGGTGAGAGTTCCCTCAGATCCAGACCTCCTCAACGTGCCCAGTTTGCTCAAGGCCTATCGATTTGATCTTTCAGCGGGTCCTCATGATTAATTGGGAAGTGATCAATTGGAATGATTATGCAGTGACCAGAACTGAAAACTTAACAGCAAGAATAATCAAATTGCCTTTAGCCATGTCCTTTAAAATTGTCTAATTTTGACTTCACGTCGCAGTTCCTGTGATGTTTCAAATGCATTAGAGAGGCAGTACCATCAAATATTTCATCAGCATAGACCCAGGGACAACCAACTCTCAATTGAACTGAGACTGATTTCATATAGGGGAGAGCTGAATTTTCAATCTTTGATTGAGAGGATCACTGAAACGGATTGGAAATCTTTAGATGATATTTAGATAATGGGTATAAACTTGATGGGCTTTTATTCCCACAAACTGCCTGTAATTCAGTAGTGTCTGAGAGGGCATGTATATAAAAACAAGCATTCTAACAATTATTCTCAACCCCCAAAATTGGACGATTTTAATCACCTGAGTGAAGGTGAGACTCAAAAACATAGCACATTTTAAAGAAGGACAATCATCACTGAAAGCAGTAAGGCTCCAGAAGAGACAGTTATCAGAAAAGCAGACACAGTGTTTCAGGCCAAATGGCCATCAGGACGCTTCTTCCTTACTAAGCAGGATGATTTTCATAGCCATAGCAGCGGAGAAAACCGGGTTTGCATTTATATTCCTCTTTTTCCCTGAATAAAGACATACTCCAAAAGTTTAAGTGACTAGCCAGCTATCTCTTGTATACTTTCATTTACTCTTATAGATCTTTGATAATTTCCAGAACCCTGTAGATCATGGGCCTCCCAGGGAGTGAGTGGGTTGATTAGAAAGCCCCAGGTTGCTGGATTATAGATGAAAATGCCTCTGATCCTGAGATCCATGTCAGGACAACTTGTCTCATGCTGTTTGCTTGTCTGCGTCTGATCCTCCTTGCTGCTTTGCATGCCTTGTGAATTCTACTCAGTCAGGATTCGCCTTGACTACAGAAAACTCATACCTGGTTTGTAGTTGCCTTAATCCTGCTTTGTTCCTGTCTGAATTATTCAGTCCTAGCGAATTGCTTAATGCGAACTGAAGAGTAAAACTTTAGGACAAGTATACATACGAGTCTGTTTCTGTCTGGCTTCTTGTTGTTACACCTGACAAGGTCTTGGTTAGCCTCCTGAGGGTCAGAAACTGGACGTCTAATTCCTACACAAGGTCACAAAACAATCTGACCAGAAATGGTTATGGCCTCAAGGAGCCACAAAGGGGCGGCAATGATCCATCTTGGTGACTCAAAAGCTCAAATTCTCTTCATGTGAACGAGGTGAAGTGGAAGCTGAGGTAGGTTATAATAATATTTCATATGATAGAAACTGGCTAATTGCTCACCACACCCATTTCTTCGTCCTGGGCACATATCAGTCCACATTCCTCAGTTTCCTTTGTAGATAGAAGCAGCCATATGACTGTATTCTAGCCAACAAAATCTGAACTGACACAATATAGAATGTTTCCATGTCTGAAACATAGCATCCTCCTATGAAATTTCCCAATGATTGGTGATGTTGAGCACCTTTTCATATACCTGTTGATCATTTTTTCCTTCTTTTTTCAGGAAGATTAGCCCTGAGCTAACTACTGCCAGTCCTCCTCTTTTTGCTGAGGAAGCCTGGCCCTGAGCTAACATCCGTGCCCATCTTCCTCTGCTTTACATGTGGGACGCCTACCACAGCATGGCGTGCCAAGCGGTGCCATATCCGCACCCAGGATCCAAACCAGCAAACCCTGGGCCGCTGAGAAGAGGAATGTGCAAACTTAACTGCTGCACCACCAGGCTGGCCCCTGTTGATCATTTTTATATCTTCTTCGGAGACATGTCAGTTAAAGTCCTTTGACCATTTTTAAATTGGGTTACTGGATTTTTGCTAATGAGTTGCAGAAGTTCCTTATGTATTTTAGATTTTAACTGCTTGTCAGATATAGGGTTGCAAATATTTTCTCCCATTCCATAAGGTGCCTTTTCAATTGGTTGATTTTTTCCTTTCCTGTGCAGAAGATTTTTACTTCGATATAATCTCACTAGTCTATTTTTGCTCTTCTTGCCTGTGGTTTTGTGTCATATCCAAAAAATCACTGCAAAGAACAATATCAAGAAGATTTTCCCCTATTTTTTTTTCTAGGAGTTTTATAGTTTTAGGTCTTACGTGTAAGTCTTTATACAAACAGACATCCAATACATGAAAAGATGCTCAACATCACTTATCATAAAGGATATGCAAGTCAAAACCACAGTGAGATGCTATCACCTCACATCTGTTATCAAAAAAAAAGTGTTGGAGAAGATATGCAGAAATTGGAAAAATTGTGCACTATTGGTGGGAATGCAAAATGGCGCAGCCACTATGGAAAACAATACAGAGGCTACTGAAAAAATTAAAAATAGAGCTACCATATGATCCAATCCCACTTCTATGTGTATATCCAAAAGAACTGAAATAGGATCCCTAAGAGATATTTGTACTCCCATGTTCATTGCAGCATTATTCACGTTAGTGAAGATATGGAGACAATTAAATGTCCATCAGTGGATGAATGGTTAAAGAAAGTGTTGCATATACACATAGTGAAATATTATTCAGCCTTAATAAGAGAAGGAAATTCTGCCAAATGCAGCAACAAAGATGAACCTGAAGGACATTATGCTAAGTACAATAGCACAGATAGATAAATACCACTTGATTCTGAAACCAGGAGCCAACTTGCTTTAACTGTACTCAGTTGTCTATTTGCAAAATCAGTTAGATAATGCATTACTAACACCCAGCCTATAGATAACATTTCCGACACTTGGGTCACCATAGTAATGCTGCTTTACTTTCTCAGGACCTGAGAGTTGATGACTGTTTGCCCAGTTCAGGCTGGTTAAGACCACTGACTCATCAACTGGGCCTGTGCTAATGCCTGGTAGGTGACCCTTTGACGTCAGGGGGTCAAAAACTCCACCTTCATATCATGGTACTGCCACCATGTTGTCACCACGCATCCTATGAAGAGCTGTGAAGCTTGACTATGCTTGAGCAGATCATCAATTAACTCACTTCTCCTTACCTCCAATCATCAATTCCCATACTTCAGACCACCCTGCCTCTCTATCTCATAAATATCCCTAATCCCCATTTTGGGGAGGTGAATTTGAGGCTTGTTCTCCCATAACCTTGCTTGGCTGCCTTGTGAATAAACCCTTTCTATGCTGCAAACTTTTCATCTTGGTGATTAGCATACTGTGTGGCAGGCAAAACGAACCTCGTCTGGTAACAATTCTACTTATATGAGATATCTAAAATAGTCAAACTTATAAAAGCAGAGAGTAGAATGGTGGTTGACAATGGCTAGGGGAGGGGGAAATGGAGAGATGTTCAACAGGTATAAAGTTTCAGCTATGCAAGACTAATTGGTTGTAGAGATCTGCGGTACAACATAGTGCTATAGGGGAGATGAATTTGTCACTGCAAAATATGTCTCTTTGGTATAAAGATTATTTTGGGCTAGTTGATTTTTAAGAAACAGCAGACATGGGAGAAGCTCTGATAACCAAGTAGAAGTTATGCTTTGTAAAGGCCATTTCCATTTGTAAGGGAAATCTCCATTTGTAAGGATGCCTCCCCCTACAGGAAGAGGAGGATGACTTTATCTCTAAAAACTCTTGTCAACGCAGAAGGCAACAACTTAAATCTGCATACCAACCTTACCCTTGTTTACTATGCTTTTCCTGGTAACCTCCCATAAACAACTCCTTTCACCACCACCATCTTCTTTTGTCTTTAGCTGAAGATGGTATTAAAAGTGGTGGCTTCAGCCATTTTGGCAAGTTACTCAGTTTTCCTGGCTCTCTTCCATGGATACAGGAAGTACACGTTATTAAAGTTTGTTTGTTTTTCTCCTGTTAATCTGTCTCATGTCAATTTAATTCTTAAACCAGCCAGAAGAACTTAGAAAGATAAAGGAAAATTTCTTCCTCCCCAAGAGCTCCTAAAGTCAATAATACTGTATTGTGTGCTTAAAAATGTGAGTGTAGATCTCATGTAAGTGTTCTTACTATAATAAAAAGAATAAAAAAGAGCAAAAATCCTCCTACGTAAAATTCTCCATACTCTTTCCCCATGCCACACAGTTGAGGCAAATACTATGGTGATCTTGGAAGCCACAATTGAAGATGAGAAATATACAACACAGAAGGAATCTAAATCTCTGTTGATAAATAAATGAAAATCAACAGGATATATTGGAGTTTATGAGGAAGCCATTTGGATTAAAACTAATTCAGCCTGACCTTGTTTTTCCAAAAGGGCCTGACATGGCCTGTTGAGCATACATTATACATCTGCTATAGATATTTATGATGTCCCAAAGACAAGAATGATGCCCTTAAAGATAGGGATGTAAATTGCCCCCCATATTGGCGTTTCATTTAGGATAAGCATCTTTCCCTAAACTAAGGATTAATTACTGACCTGCTTGTGACTTTGTGACCACTCGCCTTGTGACCACCAACCTGCTGTGTTCACCCATTTGCTGTGCCAGCAAAGCAATCTCATGACTATTGTAAAAGGGACATTCTATCATATGTGATGTATGCTCTTCATTCCAAGATGGTATATAACCACTCTGTACACCCTATTTCTTTGGTGCCCTTCCTTCTTTGGAGAAGAAAGCCCCAGGCGAGTCCTCAGACCTGGTTCATAATAAAATCACCCCAATCTTTATTTGTATATTGATTGTGGATTATTTGCGTCAACAGTGCTATCATTTGGGGAAGAACCTTGAGTCAGTGAGCAAAATCTATGGCAAATTTCTTATGAATGAGAAATAAGTCTACAGTATAAAAATGCAGAAATTTTCGTTCATATCTTTAAACAGCTATCAATACCTAAAGTAATATAACTATTTGTATGTTGAAATGGGGTTTTGCCTAAACAAAAACTAAATTGTGTGGCGTTGGTTTAGTGGTTAAGGAACAGTTGATAAGGGAGGTGATATTAGAGACTTGAAAGATGGAAACTGGGGCCAGCCCAGTGGCACAGGGGTTAAGTTCGCACATTCTGCTTCTCGGCAGCCTGGGATTTGCTGGTTCACGTCCTGGGTGCAGACATGGCACTGCTTGGCATGCCATGCTGTGGTAGGTGTCTCAGGTATAAAGTAGAGGAAGATGGGCACGCATGTTAGCTTAGGGCCAGGCTTCCTCAGCAAAAAGAGGAGGACTGGCAGTAGTTAGCTCAGGGCTAATCTTCTTCAAAAAAAAAAAAAAGAAAAAAAAGATGGAAACCTATGTGGTGTAAGACATTTGGTAAAACAGTTGTTACCTATGATACTTGGAAGGCAGATCAAATAACTTCTGATTTTGTAGACCTAGGGGGAGTAATTGGAAAGAGACATTGTGTTGGCTTTCAGTTTTGCTTTCTGAAACATATTGCAAAAAAAGATAAACTCAGAAAAGACTTGGGCCATTTTGCAAGCAGAATTAAAAAGGAATAGAGAGAATCCAGAATCTGGGGCCCAAAATAGTGGCAAAACAGATTATTACTAGATCCCCAAAAGTAAGAGAGAAGATTTTTTAAAGCCTTGAGAGATAAGGATCAGACAAAATTTCTCAGATGTACAAAATGACTGAGCCTGTGGCAAAAATCAGATTAACAGCGTGAATTTCTCACCGATTGTTTTAGGCATCCTGAAATTGCTAGTTGACCATTAAGTTGAAGAAAATCGGGACATACAGGAGAGGAGATAAATTTGGCTTATGCTTTACGTCTCAGAACGGAATTTTAGTTCCGTTATTGGCACATGGAATTCACTGAAAACAAGTCAGTCAGAAATCCACTCAGACTTTGAGTGAATTTTATTGCCAAATAAATTCATGAATTTACTCCAAAAATGCCTTTGACTGTTTGGCATTTTAAAACAAAAAAAATTGAGTCTTCAAAATCACACTAAGAGGAAACAATATGTGAAAGGTTTTGTTTCCATGTAATTTAATTGCAAATAGGAATGCTTATAGACATATCCCAACAAAAATTTTAAAGTATCAAGCTGCAAAAAATCATCCCCTATCCCTTGACATAAAAAATATCTCTAGGCAGGTTGAACACAAAAACAAAATAAAAACACTTTATTTATAAAGTAGAGGGAAAATGCCGACTGGCTATGACTTCTCATCTGCAAGACTAAGTGCCCAAAGACAATGGAGCAGTGGACGTGAGCCAAGAGTCGTACATCCAATGTTGTAACTGATGGATGAAGGCAAGAAAATCTTTCCTCAGATATGCTAGAAATTACATTGCTCAATGTTATTCCTGAAACATTTCAAAAATTGCGCAACATGTAAATGAAAGGAAAAACAAAATTAACCTGTCAAGAATGAGGGAGTCATGGTTTTAATGGAATGTCAATGAAAATTACATCTATATAAAATAAAGATGTTGAAATAGTTGTTCAAAATTTATGAGATGAAAACAAAGTTTAAAAGTCATTTTTAAGAGTCAAGAGTTATTGCCGTATTATTATTAGGGAATAATAATTCAGATCTAACTCAAATATTTTAAAGGGCAAAATGTGAGGAGAAAAAGGCGGTGTAGGGAAGTAAAACTGGGCTAATGCCCTTGCGTATAAAAGGTGGAACTAAACAAAACACTGTTACTCTCATGGCTATAAAAATTTTTCAAATGGGTGTTCTGAAATATGTAAATGTAAATATTAATAAGGTTAAAAATAGATTGAATAGTTTGCAATGTACTAGAGATACAAAAAGATTTTTAAGTATAACCCAGATAGCACAAAGAAAACCACGGAGTTAACAAAAAAACTTGAAAAATGAATGGAACAGAGAGCAGGAGTGCAACCAAATATATGAATATTGATACTTCATGTAATAAAATAAACAATGTTGTTAATGTCAAACCCTCCAACCAGTTAAAACAATGCAATCATAAATTTTTATAATAAAACTAATCCTTAAATATAAGAACGTGTAAAGCGTTTCTGGTCAGGCAGTGAAATGATCACATTTTTTTACCTCCACTCTTAAAATATTAAATATATATATAAATATATACATATTTTTATATATTATATATGTATATATAATATATATAATATTAAATATTAAATATATGTGTATATATATATATACAAACACTCACACACACAATAAACTCACAGTAAAAAGAAGTTAAGAGAAGAAACAACAGTAACACAATTTTAGATGTTGGAAAACAGAGGCGACAATTAGTTACAGACTTTGCAAGCAAAAGAAAGCTGACACTTGGTAGAAGCAAGTTGAAGAATTAGGTATAAATCCTGAATGCTGGGCTTCACTAGTGCCTTTCCTAACTTGGAGGCTTTAACCTTCACAGCCAAATTTATTATTTTCCCTTCTCACTCCCCAGTCTGGCAGAGGATTAGAAGAGTTCTCGCTAGGCAACTGAATCAACACAAAGGATTGTAAAACAAATATGTGTATTTGTGTTTGTGTGTACCTGTATATGTGTGTGTGTGTATGTATATGTATGCAAGTGTGTATATGCTATAGTTATTAGTATGTAAATTAATATTTATTGTAGTATATTTATAATTTTTATATTTGTATTTATATAAATTTATAAATCTATCAATTTATACATATGTGTATATACATATAGACATACATATGAGTACATACACACACACACACACACATATACATATACAAACTTGAAAGTTACCCAAAGAACTTTAATGGCAGCTCTATTGTTTTACAATCTAGCTGTCTACTTGCCCCTTCAGGGAGATCGGTAGCCAACTTCTTAGTACTTCATTCAAGCTGCCAAGAATCTCCAGGCAGTTGAAGAAAGATTCTAATATTATAGTCAGAAATTTAAGCAAAGCCTCAAAAATTACTTAAATTTAATATCCTTAGAGCAATACGAGAAGATATAACATCAATAAGACAAATAAAAGATGTTTATTAAATGAAAATACTCAGAGAATGAGAATAACTCTCCAAAATTTCTTTTAAAAGTAGGAAAGCAAAAATTATACAGCTACAGAGACATATATAATATGTACATAATTAATAGAAGAATATAGAGCAGAAAGTAACACTAAAAGAAAGCAATGGCGAACACTAGAGAAAAGAAAATGAATGGATCAGCCCATGAAAGCCAATATCTGAATATTTTGAGTTTGGAAAGGCAGAATAGCAAACATTTGTGGGAGAAATTATCAAAGAAACAATTCAGCAAGTTTTTCTTGAATGGAAGAACACGAGTACTCAGATTGAGAGGATCCACTGAGCAGCCAGCACAAGAATGAAAAAGCCCTACTCCAAGATATATCACTGTGAAACCTCAGAAGAGGGTAATGGGGGATAGAAGATACTAGAAGATAAAAGATACTTCTTTAAGAAGGAAAAAAAGTCAAAAGGCAACCAAACTAATAAAACTATTTTTCATTTACAGGATTAGAAAACACAGTGGCATTGGAATTTTCAACAGAGAAACTGTAGGTGCTTGAAAACAATGTAGCAATGTTTGTTGAGTTCTGAGGGAGAATGATTTCCAGTCAGAACTATTACACGAGAATTTAAAGATGATTGAACTGTAACTTTGAACAGAAGGAGAGGTTGAGCTGTATGGGTGAGGGATTGAAATCTTCAGAATAAGTACTTTTTCAGCATGGATTGCAGAGGCTGTTCTGTGTAGCAATCAGAATTCATAGCTCAAGCTCATTGAGTAGAGGTATCAGGCAGCCTATGAATGAGCACAGGTGAGGAGAGAGAAAGAGAGAGAGAAAGGAAAATTCTACCTGCTAAATGCCCAAGGGATATGTGTGTGTGTGTATATATATATATACACACTTTTTTTTTGGTGAGCAAGATTAGCCCTGAGCTAACATCTGTTGCCAATCTTCCTCTTTTTGCTTGAAGAAGATTGTCACTGAGCTAAGGTGTATGACAATCTTACTCTATTTTGTATGTGGGATGCTGTCACACCACGGCTTGATGAACAGTGTGTAGGTCCACACCCATCTGAACCTGTGAACCCTGGGCCACTGAAACAGAGCATGCAAACTTAAGCACTATGTCACCAGGCTGGCCCCCCTAAGGGACACTTTAACTTCTATGGCCATATCTCTATTTTATTGGTACAACAACGGAGCAGTGGAATTTGGAGAAAAACTTGTGCTGTTTCCAAATATTGCATTTGAAGACAGTAGCCTTGTTTAGGTAAAACATCTTATATTTGGTATCTTCCTTGCAGGACATTTGGTCCTGTTTAAAACATCCATAAGACATTTGGTTCATAAGACATTTAGTCTATGCCAAAATGTCCTTGACATTTGGTCCTGTCCAAAATGTCTATGAGCATATTTAGTCCATGCCAAATGTTTTGGATGGGACCAAATATCAAGGACCTTTTGGTGTGGACCAAATGTTTCCATAGATGTTTTAGACAGGACCAAATAGGACCAAATGTCAGGGTCCTTGATATTTGGATCAATTGTCTTATGGACCAAATGTCTTACGGATGTCTTGGACAGGACCGAATGTCTGCTAATCAGTGTCTTTGATAGTATCTTACATTTCCTTAATCTTCCCTGGAAGTTCAAATTATTCTCTTTGCACTCCTAGAGTATTACCTGACATGTTTTGCTACTTTTCTCAAATAGCCTATTGATGACTGGGTATAGTATGATACAAATAGTTATTCCTAACTCTTGGTCCATAGTTCCTACCCCCTCCCTCACCTTCAACCCCCAGCAGACTTTGAAATTTTTCATCTGTCATAAATTGATTAAATGAGCCATAAAAAATCATGTTTCTTGGGTAGATAAAAGTGACCAAATTTTACCAGTTTAGTATATCTTTATAATATGTGGATAATAAGTATTTTTGCAGACTGGAAAAAATAATGTTTGGCAATTATGTGTGTCATTATTTTTCAACAATGCCATTGTGATAAATAAAATGCACACTCAGTTTTCAAAATATTAAACATTAGAGGAAGATATATAAAACAAAAAAGCAAATCAAGTTACAATATTTACATTAAAGAAAAATTAATTGAATTTCTGAAAGACATTTTTATACCAATAAATGGCAAGTTCACAAAAAAGATGTAGTCATCATGAATATTTGATTAAAATGTCACTCTGAAAATTATATAAAATATAAATCTTTAGAAACATAGAAACAGACAAAAATGGAAGGTACAAAATGTGATATTCTAATATTTAATATCTTTTCTCTCACAATGGGTGTGGGTGCATTTCAGGAATACAAGGTTGGTTTAACATGAAAAATAACTATTTAATATACTTAATGAAGTATCTAGGCAGAAAGTAAATAGAAATATGATGTATCAGAATAGTATAATTAAAAATTTATTTAGAAATATGCAATAGCCTTGTGCCAAGTACTATGTTTGATGTTAGGAGAGATATTAATAGATGCATAAATATTAATATATTTCTACCTGTCATGTCATTTAGAATAAAATCAGAATTATTATATAATTTACTAGTATCCTAGAACACTTACAAAAATTGATCATGTGGCGTCAAATTAATAAATATCTCAAATGAATAAATTGTACAGATCCCATCCTCTGAATAAAAATAAAACAAGAGGGGCCAGCCCTGTGGCCGAGTGGTTAAGTTCGCGCACTCCGATTCGGCGGCCCAGGGTTTCGCGGGTTCAGATCCTGGGCGCGGACATGGCACCACTCGTCAGGCCATGCTGAAGTGGTGTCCCACAGCCCACAATTAGAAGGACCCACAACTGGGAGCGCACAGCTATGTACCAAGGGGATTTGGGGAGAAAAAGCAAACAAACAAAAAAAAAAGAAGATTGGCAACAGTTGTTAGCTCAGGTGCCAATCTTTAAAAATAAATAAATAAATAAAATAAAACAAGAAAATGATAACAAACGGTTAATTTAAATATCTGTTTAAAAACTGAAGCTTTTATTTGAGAACATAATGTATCAACATTTGTAAGAGGCAATCAAACTGTTATTCAAAGAAAATATGCTTCCTTCAAGGTTTTTATTGATAAATTAGAAAAAGGAAAATAAGTAAAATAGAGTTTCAGGGGCTGTTTTTTAAAAAAATAATACAATTATAAGAAAGTATGACTAAAAAATTAATGGGCCGGCCTGGTGGCACAGTGGTTAAGTTTGGCATGTTCCATGTTGGTGGCCCAGGGTTTGTAGGTTTGGATCCCCCGTGCGGACCTACACCACTCATCAAGCCATGCTGTGGTGGCAACCCTCATACAAAATAGAGGAAGATGGGCACAGACGTTAGCTCAGGCCACTCTTCCTCAAGCAAAAAGAGAAAGATTGGCAACACGTGTTAGCTCAGGGCCAATTTTCCTCACACACACAGAAAAATTAATAAGATAAAGCAAATAGAAAAAACAATAAATTGTGTTTTGTCAGTAACTTAAAGAGCTAATTCTTTGAAAAGATCAATAACACTCTCTAGCTAATATAATGAAAAGTATACATGACAACAAATTTTTAACACTGAAAATGATAATTTTCATATAACCTCAGATGCAGATAATTTAAAAATTGTAAAATCATCACACTGGTTAACCCTGTGCTGATACATTGAAATGTGTAATTTCCTTAGAAAAACATAAATTAGGGGCCGGGCCAGTGGCGCAGTGGTTAAATTCACATGTTCTGCTTCGGCAGCCTGGGGTTCACCTGTTTGGATCCTGGGTGTGAACCTACATGCTGCTTGTCAAGCCATGCTGTGGCAGGCGTCCCACATATAAAGTAGAGGAAGATGGGCACAGATGTCAGCTCAGGGCCAGTCTTCCTCAGCAAAAAGAGGAGGATTGGCAGGGGATGATAGCCCAGAGCTAATCTTCCTCAAAAAAACCTCAAAAAACAAAAAACATAAATCATCAAAATTAATTCAAAAAAGAGAAGATGGGAATAGTTAGTTAATCATGAAAAGTTTAGTGAAAAAATACAAATATCAATAAATTCCTCTAAATAGAATCTACCCTATTTCCTTCATGGGTGAAATGTATAAAATTTTCAAGGAATATGCAAAATGTATCCATCTAGTAAAGAAAAATTTTGAAAATCTCTCATTTTTTTAAAAAGAAATCAGCATGCAATTATAAGAAAACCTGAAAAAATTACTTGTATGAAAATAAATCCTTCAGAAATATCTCATTTACAAATGATTTGGTTTTGGATTTGAGCTTATATACGAGTTTATTATACAGATGATACAATACTTGAACACAAGGAAGTCTATCAATGTAATTGATAAATCATTAAGTCATAGAAGGCAAAATCACATGAGATGGGATTTAATTAAATTCATCATTCTTTTCTGATAGTATTTAGCAAATTTAGGGGAGAAGAATAAATCCTTAACATAATAATGCTAAAAATCTGAAGCCAATTATCAACACTATATTTAAGATGAATTATAAATTCAGCATTTTAAACTGAGACCTTCAGGAAACTCCTTTTTTTTTTTTTTTTTGCTGAGGAAGATTCACCCTGAGCTAACATCTGTTGCCAATCTTCCTCTTTTTGCTTCAGGAAGATTTGCCCTGAGCTAATATCTGTGCCAGTCTTTCTCTATTTTACACATGGGTCACTGCCACAGCAAGGCCGCCAAGACATGGTGTAGGTCTGCACCCAGGAACCGAACCCAGACTGCTGAAGCAGAGTGCACTGAACTTAACCACTAACCCATGGGACTAGCACCAAGAAAACTACTTCTTGAAGATGTAATGTATGCTCTATGGAACAAACAAAAAAGGGTTCTGTGTTCAAATGGATATGAAAAATGTCTCACATTATTCTTAGAAAATGTACTTTGAATATGTATGTGTAAAAGGATCTAAGAAGCCTTATAGTAAAATAAACTTTTTAACTTTAAGCACTAACAAAATAATTTTTTACAGCATTATCAACTATAGCCACCGTGTTTTCCATTAGATTCTCAGATCTTATTCATCTTATAACTGAAAGTTGGTACCCTTTGACCAACCTCTGCCTATTTCCTCACCCCCCAATCCCTGGCAACCACTTTTCTACTCTGTTTCTATGAGTTTGAGGTTTTCTTTTCTTTTTTTTTAAATACACATAACATGAAATTTACCTCCTTACCATTTTTTTTTAAAGATTTTATTTTTTCCTTTTTCTCACCAAAGCCCGCCCCTCCCCGGTACATAGTTGTATATTCTTCGTTTTGGGTCCTTCTAGTTGTGGCATGTGGGACTCTGCCTCAGCGTGGTCTGATGAGCAGTGCCATGTCCGCACCCAGGATTTGAACCAACGAAACACTGGGCCGCCTGCAGTGGAGCACACAAACTTAACCACTCAGCCACGGGGCCAGCCCCTGAGGTTTTCTTTAGATTCCACACAAAAGTGATGCAAAAACACACCTTTTGAGCAGCATGCATATTAAAATCTTGTAAAACAGCTACAGGTTACCATTTTCAGAAATTTAAGACTCAAGGCATATCCGCTAATCTCAGGAATAAGGCAGAATCTTCATATTCAAGAGAATCATTTAGCGCTTTTTTTTCCCCTTATGTGGAAATTCCAATTTAAAAAGCAAGGAAGGGGGCCAGCCCTGGAGGCCTAGTGGTTCAGTTTGGCATGCTCCACTTCAGTGGCCTGGGTTCTGTTCCCAGGCGTGGACCTGTACCACTTGTCTGTCAGTGGCCATGCTGTGTGGTTGCTTATATACAGAAAGAGGAAGATTGGCAGTGGATGTTAGCCCAGTGTGAATATTCCTCAGAAAAAAAAAAAAAGAGGAAGGAAAAGAGAGGGACAGAGGGAGGAAGGGAAACTGCTGAATGGCAAGTATTAGTAAAGAAGAAACAATTTTTTTCATTCTTAAGTTTATAGAATTGTTTTAATCCTAACTGCATCAGTTGAAAAGATTTTAAACCAAGTTTACCAAAATAGCCATTTACAAAGTTGATATATAAAACTTAGTATCTCTTCTATATTTCCAGAAAATATCAGTTACAGATTATAGTTGGAAAAAGCTTCCATTCATAACAAGAACAAAATTTATCACACATCTAAGAATACATTTTACAAAAAGTAAGTAATTCTTATGTGTAAAAGAACAATTAAAACTACAAATCTATTTTTTAAAAGTGTTAAAAATGTACAAAAGTTAAAATGTTAAGAAGTACAGATCTATATTAATTGTTATAAAAAATGTATTAATGGAGTAAAATCATTTGCCTTGGGTGAGTAATCTTAATTTTGTAAAGAAGCTAATTTACCTTAAATAGGCCTTTGAATTTACAATTATTGCAATCAAAATACCATTTTCTTTCTGGAATTCAAATAAGTTTTCCAAATAAATGTGAAAAATTAATTCTAAACCTTATCCAGAAAAATTAAAATAGTAGAATCTCTAATAAATCATGGAGAAGAGAGGTCACTAAAGAAGCAGTTTTTGCACTGTCAGATATAAAAATTCATTATAAATCCAAAACCGTAAATATACTGTAGTGATAAAAGAATAGGACATATATAAATGAAATAGGGTTGAATGTCCAAAAACATCATCCACATATATTAAGAATATGGCATAAGATAAATATTGTGTAACAAATTTAAAAAGCAGTATCATACCATTTGTGATGAAGGGAGCAGTGACCAACTCAGGGCAGATGAGGAGTTGGGAGAAAGCTTATCTCAGAAATTGCCAAAGGGAAATGTAAATTGGAATAAATTTGCTGGAGAAATGTTCATCAGTAGGTTTGAAAAATGTTCAATTTGTATTTGCCCTTTAGGCTCTGACTTCCCTCTGCATCCCTTTAACCAATATAAAATTTTTATTTCTAGTAATTCATTCTGAGGAAATAATCACAAATGTCACTCTTAAGGCTGTTAATCTCAGTGTAGGTGAGACTATGTATTTATAAAATATATATATAAATATATATAAGTAAAATATATATATATAGTTGAGTCTGTAGATATATACATGTATACGTACACACACACGTAAAGACAAATGACAGGAAAGAAGCTAAATGTCCTATAGTAGGGGTTTGGTTTAAATATAATGTTTCAGAGATATAGTAAAAAATGTAGCTATTATTAAGATTGAGGTGATAGACCTGTATGGAAATTGATAGATAATTCTGACATGGAAAATTGTTCATAAGGTATACTAAAATATTTGCAGTGTACAAATACGCACACACACACACATACACATACAAACACACTTAAATGCTTTGTTAACCAAGATTTACCATGGGACCATGTGAAACGAGGACTGCCTCTCTGTGTGTGTCTCTCTCTGTCCCTCTCTCCCCCATCTCTGTCTTTGTCTCTCTGTCTCTGAGAGAGAGCGAGAGATGAGAATGTCCTTTATGATATCTGACCACTCACTTCTCCGCTCAATTATTTAAGTCCCATGAAACTTTAGAATTTGGACTCAAACCCTCTATCTAAAATCTCTTCCTTTAATTGGTAGTGTCTCCTGTCTTTCTCAGGTGAAGCCCCTTGCTCTGTTTAGAGCCCCATGGCCTTGTTTCTATCGAAGAAAGACATCGACTTCCTAAGAAAGCTTCCGTTCATTGAGGTCGCTAGACAGAGCCTCTCCTTTCTTTCCAATACAGGGGTGACATTTTCCTTCTGGGTTTGCTCTGTTCTGCCATATGTACCGGCCTGGCACATTATGTGCCCAGATGTACTGCAGTTCGCTTTGCAGAGGTTCATTTTCTTGATTTGTGCGTTACAGCGTATGTTGTTCAGGTTGCAGCCTATAACATTCTATGTTATTACTGGATGAGGCGAAGTGAATAGTAAATTTAATTAATTCACTTAATTAAGTCGTTAAATTTTGCTATAACAAATTGTAATAGGTGTCCAGACTATTTGATTTTGAAAGTTAGAGCAAACCCAGGACCTTTTGTTCAGGGTAGCCTCAGGTGGTCTCTGTTACGAGACTTTCCTTGTAATGGCTTTCGTGAAAAGAAATCGTATTTGACGTGCATTGCCCTTGCTGCAAGGGGCTTGGCAGTACAGGCTTCAGCTCTCATATTAAAACGGAAAATCTTATACAGCAAACAATTAATAATAATAAATTACCCAGTGCGATCCAAACATATTAGTAGTTAAAAGTGGAATGTTTCCAAATTAGATTTATATTCAGTGCATTTATGAAGAAAAAAATAATATATAATTTCTGTGATCTGTCAAATGACAGCTACTAGGGTATATCCCAACTCTACTGAATTAATATTTTTTCATTTCTGTTTTGTGACAAAGTATGAGAAGATATGGGAAAAAACACATATTTCAGTGATCATAGGAAAATAAGTAATTTCTTTCCTTAAAATTAGGAAAATAATCATTATTTTAGTGATGATAAGAGAGTTTTATTTTCCTGGACAAATTTTATGCATCATGTCCCTTCAGCGTCCTAAACAGAACGCTTAAAGCCAGAAATATCCAAACATATGTTTTGGTCTTTTCCACAGTAAAAAATTTTGACTGGAACTCAAAAAGAAGAAAACCTGTGATTTTATGTGAGAAGTAGTCCTAGGTTTTAAGTTAGATGTCTAACATTAAATCTGTAATTGAAATGAAAAGTTATATTTGCTCATTTTCAAGTATTTCTACATCCTTATCAGGCTTATAGACAATGATGTCCCAGCTTGTACAAAAATATAATTACTTCACTGATTCTACTTTTCTTCTGGTTTTCTCCCTCTGCTTTTCACAGCTTTGTCCATTTTATCTGCTCAGAAAAATAAGCCCGAGAGCTTACATACACAGAGGAAAGATAAAATGTCACCTCCAGATCTTTCATCAAAGGCGAACTCAAACTAAATATTTTAACAAAAGGTAAATGAACAATGGACTAAAACATGGTAACAAATATGTATGAGTTCCAAAAAAAAAAATAGATCGATAATTGCACTCGAGATCTGTAGAAATAATACTGTCCCTGATCCAACCAACAGACTATTTTGCTGCAGTATTTTGTGAGCAGAGCTCTCCTGTGGGATCGGGCTGCAGAGGACATTTTAGTGGGAGGAAGAGAGCAATAGGAAGAGGAGTATGATTCATGTTCAGCATCTCAAGTGGAGGATAGAGAGCAAGCATTGAATAATGAAACAAAGACAAGATATTCAGCATGCCAGGAAGGTTACTGTTAGAGAGCTGTTAGAATTATTTAAAAAGGTTAGTCTATGAATAAACATGCTTCATCAAGGTCTCTTACACATGCAAAGAGAGATGCTAATGAATAATAAAAGAGTAATGGGGACTGGTGAAGAAATTAATGTTAATCTTATCCAAAGCAGATACAAATTAATATTGGAGCAACATTTTTGTAATCACTTCTCAAGGCAAAAATTCAATTAATGTGACTATATCAATATTTCAAATCTTAGTCCCTTGAAAGTATACTTGTCTCTCTTCATATAAGCTTGCTCTCCTCTGTGAATGGCTGTAGTTCATCTTGTCACTACTTGGGGACACTTCTAAATGGCATAGTTGGAAGAAATTGGGACCAGTTCTGTAAACCTCGGTGCTGTGATGCAGAATTGCTTTAGGGCACGTTTCAGTTAGGAAGTTCAGTTTAGAGAAGAGTAATTACTCTATAGAAAATAGACCTGTAAGCCCAGCACAGTTTGCCTGACTTCATGATTTTATTTACTATTGTATATATACACACATCTGTATTCACACACGTACATACACACACATGCATGGAAGAAAGCTGCCTGTGATTTCTGGAGAATACGCATATTTATGTACATGTTTACAGTCACAGAATGGGTGTATATATTAATATATAACATATATACATTTACTCATGTATTTGTATTTAAATAGCGTCATATCAATGGATCAACACAGGACTACATATCTTAACAACACTAAAAGGAGACTGTAATCCTACCCGTGAGAAACAATTACATAAGCCAACGTTGGAACAGATTTCTGAACCTGAGCTAAATTTTATCCTTTGCCACAGCCTGCTTTGAAGACAGGAAAAGGAAAATGAATATTTTCCTGGGAATTATTAATATACCTGGTTTTTTTACACTAGAAATTCATTTTATCTCATACGTTTTTCTTTTGTTGCTAGTCACTAGACATATTTTATATAGTGAGTTATTCCTCTTGTTTGGCATACAATATAAATGCCTGTCATAGTTTGTTTAAGGTATCAGAGACTTAGAAAAAGTTTATGAAACTAAATGGACTCCTCGAACGAGTGTTTTGCAATTGGGCAGAACGTGTTGTTTATGTTGTAATGCCCTGACAGGTTTATACAATAAGAGGTGCTAACGCCACCATCCTATGATAGATTGGACTTATTTGAAGCATGGTGCTGTAGACAAATAAGCTTGCATGCTGTTGTTTACAAAACCAAATGACAATCCAAAGCATGTCAGCCTGTTAAAATAACTGTCTGGACAATCTCACTTTTGTACTTTTAATAGACAGTGTATCATTCCCATAATGAAAGAAACATGAAATGGTTTCCATACTGAATGAGCTCCCTAGAGGTGCTGGGATTTGTCTCATTATATAAAGTTTTTCTATCACCATTGCAATACCTCTTCTCATCTTTGCTTCTCATCCGAGTGGAGAATTTTCTGTCAACAGCTTTAGCTTGACTAAACCTGCATAACACAGAAGAGGGATATACTAGAGATAAGATTACGTTTTTCCATTTATGTAGAAAATTATACCCAGCATTCCAGCCTGAAAAGGATTATTCTATGATGTGGACAGCATTCTGCACTCTCATTAAAAAAGGTAGTCTACAATTTTATTTTTTTAAAGAAGATGGATATAGCGGGAAAGGCTATCTGAGATTTCATGCTGTTAAATTCACCAGGGGGAGAAAATCACCACTTGTGTATGCTCCTCAGATGCCTTTGGTAACCAATAGTCCAATACTGTACTGATAGCTTCCCGTGGCCAGCAATCCTACCACCTGCCTCAATAATTTTGACTGGAGGAGGAAGGTTAATATGATGGAGTAAAATGAACTTTGTCAACAAATATTAAAGTTCAGTTACTAACTGACAAGTCCAAGAATTTTCTGAGCAAAGATATTACTCTGTTCTGTGATTCTCCTTGAAGTTCTGCAGCTTCTTTTTGCTGTAGTTCACATGCTGTCCTTTGGGCAGCCATTATCTCACCGTGCAGTTATTTCTTCTTGTCCTACCATATTCCTTCATGTCATCCTCACCACTATCACCACCATATTCATCATCATCACCAATTATTGGGTACTTAAAATATATCAATTAATGTAATTTCATCATCAAAAAGCCCTTCTGTGTATTTTTATGTTTTTTCTTGTTCATTTAACATGTAAAAAAAATGTGACTTAGGGGCTGGCCCCGTGGCCGAGTGGTTAAGTTCGCGCGCTCCGCTGCAGGCGGCCCAGTGTTTCGTTGGTTCGAATCCTGGGCGCGGACATGGCACTGCTCATCAAACCACGCTGAGGCGGCGTCCCACATGCCACAACTAGGACCCACAACGAAGAATATACAACTATGTACTGGGGGGCTTTGGGGAGAAAAAGGAAAAATAAAATCTTAAAAAAAAAAAAAAAAATCAAACTGACATTATTATATAAAAAATCATATTAAAAAAAAAAAAAATGTGACTTAGAGGGGGTAATTAACTTCTTCAAGATCACACAGCTAATAAATAGAAGTAAAATCTAAACTCATTTGAATTCAAAGACAAGACTTGTAACCACTCTGCCATATTGCCTCAACCATGGTGTTCTAATACTGTTGCTCTTCAGGCACATTTCTTCTAGAAATTTATCCAGTTATCATGTGCTATACTTAAATTACCAGAACTGGGTAAAATCCTTTGAGGGATGGAGATCCTCCTTCATAAGCCCCCTCCAGGACATCAGGCTTAAGGAACAATGTGCCTTCATTTAACATGCAGTAAGAAGAACAAATTAGCCTTCATGGATTTATTCTTTGACAAATAATCAAATGGTTTAATTTTATTTGATACTGATTTCCAAATGGTTATTCTGGGCATATCTTTAAAGGCAAGCATAGCAATCAAGTGAAGCCTGGTTTTTTTTGTTTCCTTTGTTCATTTTATTAATTTCTCGCATAGCAATGTAATTTTCTTAGTATTTGCAAAAAGAATTTAAAATTCAACGGGTAACGGAAAAGGTCAAAAAGAGTGTAGTCTCATTATTGCTTTTAATAGAGGAATTGGACTAATCAGACAGATGTAAGATAAATGGAGCAAAATAAAAATGATTAAAAAACTTAATTCTTAATAAAGAAGAGAATTACTGAGAAACCATCAACAGCTAACCAAATCTCTAAAGTCTTTATAAACCATGTAAAACCAAATCTGTAAAGACTTTAGAAACCATGTAAAACTTTGCATGGGTAAAGGCTAGAAGAAGGTTTCCATGGCTTGCAGATAAATTTCACCAATAAAATAAAGCACCCTCTTCAAACTAATTGTGCTACCTTCTATGGAATATGTTGTAGATCTCATTCTAAAGATGAAATAAAATAATTATCTTTAAGATCAATGTTGAAAAGTAAAACTATATAGCCTACCAGTAGAAGCCCGCAGATAGACTATTCTATCATTTTCACGGATTTTCATGGATATTTTTAGGTTTGTGGTTTCCCAGCACCCGTCTCCTTTGGGGAATTTTCTCTTCCCTGTTTCATGCAGTGATAGTTGGACTGTAATTCAAGGCATATATTGGCTCTCACCATGCAGTTGAAAAAGTCCTTGGTAGTTCCTTTAACAAGTCCTTTCTCTTTCAACTCCAGTATTGCAGGGAAAGGTAGAATCAACCCTCTCTCTTGGGGCACTGAATCTTAAGCAAACAACACAACAATGGAAAAAGTGATTGAGTTTTATTCTAACCATGATACCCTGGTGACTGCGGGGTTCCTGCTCTAATAATTTCTGGAATTTCAAGGATGTTCCCAAACACAGTTTGTTAATTTTACCTCTGCATTTGTAAGATCTCTTGTATCTTTCCAATTAGTTTTTTGTTTGTTTAAAGAGGGCCATTTTTAGCTTGCATCTAAAATGGTAAATGGCTAAAATTCTAAAAGCCAAATACAATAGCCAAATTGTTTTTGAAAGTAAAATTTATGCTTCATTAAAGACAATTCCATGCCAAAGACATCTCATATTATTAAGGTAAAGAAGAGGCCAATTTGATGATCATATTCGTTAAAGTTACTTTACTTTCCCTATCTAATCAACCACCAGGTCTAACCGTCCATCCCTGCAAAATCTAGCTCCTACCTAGCTATTTCTATCATTACTGCCAAAACCTTCATCCAAGCCACCATTTTCTCTCTTTAGTGAGCAGATGTAATATCTTTTTATTTGCTCTTCATTTTTTGCTCTATTCCAGTCTAATATCCGCTTAGAACCTAAGGAAATATTTTTGAAACATAAATTCAATCATTTCATTTCCCAGTTAAACTTCTTTGATAGCTGCCAATTGTACTTCAGATAAAACCCCAACTACCGTGCTCTGCAAGGCCCCGGAGGATCTAGCCCATGGCTTTTAAACTTCGTCTTGTGTCATTCTTTTTCACAAGACACTTCTACGTTCTTTTAGTTTCTTAAAAATTCCAATAATGGTCCCCACCTCACACTCTCAGCTTAAATGCTGCCTCCTCAGAAAATTCTCACTTAACTAGTCTGTTTTCACTTACTTGCCCTTGTATGTTTACTTCACTGCTTTGTCATATTTTGAGTATATACCATCTGTTCTTCACTTGTTTATTGTTTGTTTATTCACTGGATGTAAGATCCACAAGGGCACATATATTCACAAATACATCCCCTGTGGGTAACACAATGCTAGCCCACGGTGGTCTCTCAATAAATATTTTGTGAATAAATAAACACATGTTTTGTATGTATATCAAACCTTAATTGCTTTTCTTATGATAACACAGCTTATTATCTTCTTTTCCTTAAAATGAAAGTGCTTTTTGTTTTAATTCAACATTTCATGGTTTAGTGCTTAAAAAATTTATACAAACCTTTATGTAAGCCTGTCTTTTACAGAATACAAAATGAATAGTATTTTGAAGTGTTAATACCTATTTCCTTTGTTTTGTATAACAATAATGAGATTAAAATTAATACAGTATAAGCAGGAAATCTACCAAAATTGCACCAGAGAATAGGCTTATAAACTGCTCATGGTGTCAAGGGAAACCTAACAAATCTTCTCTTTACTTGTAGAGCTTTTCTGTGTTGTGAAAACACAAGAATCCAAGACCTCACGCAGACAGTGGAATGCTACATTTGAACTACTCTGTGCTGTGTCAGTCAGACAAATCCTCCTTTTGCTTCTTAGAACAATACACCCAAAGAAACTCTAAGTGAAATGCTTATTGAGCAAGAAGGAAAGAGAGCACAACACTTTTGAGAGAAATAACTCAAATTCTTCCACTTTGCAGCAATTATGATAGTGATTATAACTTTGCAAGACAGATCATTTCAGTGGAAATGTCAACAGGTTTCATATTAGAGTGCTGTGTTCCTCTTTTTGCATCCCAAACAAAGAATGAATATAAGTCAAAGGAAATGTGTGCAGAAGTGAGCTAGTAAGAAAATAATGCTCTAAGAATACAAATAAAAATTGGGGAAAAAAATTCTGTGCAAATAAAATACGTGCTCTGATTTCCATTTTTAATATAAGTTTCATATTTAAGTTGTAACAAAATGTTAAATATGATGCAATATACCATTTGTTGAGCCTAGTCTGGGCAAGGAGATTACCACGGAGAAAATCTATTATTCTTTGATTTGTCTTTGCTACAAAAATATGGTGAAGATATTGTTTCTATGAGGTAAACATAAAATTTTATTATTGGAATGGGAAAAAGAGAACACTGCCAAGCTGTTTTTGTTTTTCCTTTTTTCTTATTTAGCGTTCTAATCATGGCATTTGATCTATAATATCACTAATTTTAGGTTAAAATGATCTAGTTTATAAAAATGCTACCAATGATTAAGTTTTCACCTGAGTGAGACAGATGTTTTAAATCCAAATTAACAAGCATTATTCAATATCTTCTATCTACAAAACACCAGGCAGTGGAATTTTTCAAAGACGTACAGACTCTTCTCAAGTAAGTTTTAATTGACCATGATACATAAGACCTGTGCAGATTAGGGGAGAAATTCAGGCCTCTCGAAGATTAATGAGGGTAAGCACTTGGAAGTCGTGGTAAAATGCAGATTCTGTTTCAGTAGATCTGACATGGAGCCTAGAATCTGCATTTCTAACAAGTGCCAAAGTAATGCTGATGTTGCTGTTACATGGACCAAACTTTGAACTGCAAAGATATAGAGGATAGTGGGTTTGAAATGAGTCTCACGGAGTGAGCCTTCCCCTGACCAGAAAATTGCACTTACATTAACTATCTGTGGGATGTTGAGTGGAGGTATTCTAGAAACACAGAAAGCACGTTAGTAAAGGAATACAGATAGGAAATTGTTCCTTACACATGGAAATTGATGACTCAATGACTTTTTTGGAGTGAGAGGTATGGGTCACTTGCTATGTGCCAGGTAACGTGCAAGGTTTTACCATAGTTGGTACATTTCAAGATTTACTGATCGTTAGTGTAAATGTGTAAATTTTAAAGTAATAATCAAAAGCCATCTTCTCAGGAAATAGAACATTTTTACAGGATGCCTCCTCCATGATATTCCCGAAATCTCTGAAGATGTTCTCATATGTGACTACTAGACCATTTTGTGAAGTCTTATTACAGGTATAATGATCACCATCCTGCTCTTTCACTCTGTAAGCCCTCTCCTACTTCCTTCTAGCCAGAAGGAAAGTACTCCCTGCTTCTTGTGATCAGCCGTTCAGAAGATGTTCCCACAGGAGAGAGATTAGGACCCCAATACTGTGAACCTTTATTTCTCAGGGAAAAAGAACCTGGGAGTGAGAAGAGGAAAGAACCAATGTGGATCTTAGGTTGGAGTGGCCAACTACACCCCTTACATGTCACTTGTAATCATCCCAGGACCGGTTGCTTGATTTGGCCCTTTCTTCCAGACATCCTTCCCGTATTATTTTCTTTCTCATGGACTCCTTATTCTTTCCCTTCATCTGGCTTCCTTCAACAATGACTGATCCTTCAGACAGGTCTGTTAGTAAGTTCAAGTTCATGTCCTTTTGCACTGTGCTCCTCGACCCTGTATAAATTAAAGCATGTAGCTGGATACTGTTTCAGTAAAATTATACAATCTGTGACACTTTTCTACACACTAGAACTTTGTGCAACATTCAGGAGGGTGGTCTGTTTAGAGAGCTAAGGGGACTTCTAAGAAGTAGTCATTGTGTAGCACTGCCCACTGTTCTCTGAGACTCGGGTCTGGCTCAAACATACTAACCTCTTGCTTATGCACTAGCATTTAATCCTGATGATCACCATATAAGTTAGATATTATCTCCATTTCAAGTAACATTTTAAGCATGGAAAGCAACTCAACCCAAAGAAAATTAAATAACTTTCACAAAGTCAGATAGTAGTAAGTGATAAAACCAAAAATGTTCACCCATTTGGATTTGGAAGATAATACTGGCTCCAGTGAAATAACAACTATTTCTTAAGTATTTGCTGTATGCTGGTCAGGGTTCTAAGCATTTGACATGTGTTGACTCATTTATTTCTCACAAGAAACCAAGGAAGTAGGAGTTTACTAGGAAGGGCCATTGAAGCACAGACTCTTGCTCCAAGGTCCCACAGCAAGTAAATGCAAGAACTAGGATTCAAACTCAGGCATAGTAGGTCTAAAGCCACACTCTTAACTACCTTTCCATCTTTTTATGAAAGGTATGTTAGAGTGGTCTGAGACTAGCAGTAAGAGCTTAGGGAATAGATTTTACTGAAATGTAAGCTAAGCAAATGTGCTGGATAATGGCAACTATGTGTAATGTGGTATGAATCAGCTGGTTACAGAGACTTTACCACTGAGGAAATCTCTGTCACAAGGTAGACAGGAGGCTGATATCTGCAATTCCAGTCCATTGAACTGAGTACACAGAAGCCTGGGAACCAAAGAGAGAATGATACTGGAGTGAGGGTAGGCTGAGAGAATTGTGAGGAAGGATATGAACTGCCAAAACTGAAGGGAAAATCTCAAGTGGAGAATTTCTCTGAGAGTAGAAGACTGTCAAGAGCATGAATCTTGAGTGGTGGTCTGCATCCAAGGCTAATCTCTTCCAACCAGGGTGTAGACTCACTTCAAGTTTCAGGTACCCCCTCCTGGGATTTCCCTCTTGATTTTTTAAAAATAAAACCAGTAGGGCTGGCCCCGTGGCCGAGTGGTTAAGTTCGCGCGCTCCGCTGCAGGCGGCCCAGTGTTTCGTTAGTTCGAATCCTGGGCGCGGACATGGCACTGCTCATCAGACCACGCTGAGGCAGCGTCCCACATGCCACAACTAGAAGAACCCACAACTGAAAATACACAACTATGTACCGGGGGGGCTTTGGTGAGAAAAAGGAAAAAATAAAATCTTTAAAAAAATAAAATAAAATAAAATAAAATAAAATAAAACCAGTATATGTTTAAGGTGTACAACATGATGATTTGATATGCAGAGTTAAATAATTACTGCAGTCAAGTTAATTAACATACTCATCTCCTCACCTGGTTACAATATTTTGTGTGTGTGATGAGAGCACGTGAAATTTACTCTCTTAGCAAATTTCCAGTATTCAATGAATGAGAGACTAAAGTCTAGTTTTGAAATATCTTATGACATGAATAGGCCAAAGGAGACGAAGTCGATATGTGAACTAAGTTACAAATTAGGTGGAAGAAAAAAAGCCCGTAAATATGAAAGGCAGGATGTAGAGCAGTGGAAAATTCTGTGTGATTCCTCATATGCAAAAGATGAAACAGAGAGAGAGCTTGAAGTTGGAGATAGACTTTTCATCCAGCACTTCCAACATCTACCATTAGAGTTAGTCTATCTAGTTCAGCGGTATACCTGAATCTTCCATTAGCTACTTGTGCCAGTTAGTAAATTATCTTATCTTTAACCCACTCTTCAGTAATCTGTGATGCTCTGAGATACTAGCACAAGCCAACTCCTCTGGCTAACAGCTCCATGGGGCCCATCTTCTGAGCTTAGAGCCATCAGCACAGACCTAGTGGCATCTTCCATTTAGCAATCTGAGTTTCAGCTTTGCAGAATCCTCCCTTGTAGCTTCTAAATTTCAATAATTCCAACCTCTTCTCTGCCCCAGGGGTGGAAGCAATTGCTGCCTCTGTGATAGTTTGCTCTCTTTTTGACTCTTCAGTTCCTCATTATCTAGTTAGCAATCCTTGTGTATATACTCAGCTTAAAAAATTATGTAGTTTCTGTCTCCTAACTAGACTCAGACTGATATACCACATTTATGACCTTGAAAAGTACCTGAGATTTAATTTTCTCATACTAAAAAAAAAATGAAGGTTTTCACTGGACAAAAACTATGCTTCCTTTCAGCTATAAATTCTATGACTGCCTGATGGGTCTTAGAGTAGTTTCTTTCTTTCTTTATTTTTTTTTTTGGTAAGGAAGATGTTCCCTGAGCTAACATCTGTTGCCAGTCTTCCTCTTTTTGCTTGAGGAAGATTGTCCCTGAGCTAACATCCATGCCAATCTTCCTCTATTTTGTATGTGGGATGTTACCATAGCACAGCTTGATGAGCAGTGTGCTAGGTCCATGCCTGGGATCTGAACCCATGAACCTGGACCACTGAAGTAGAGCACAAGGACTTAACCACTGTGCCACCAGACCAGTCCCTAGAGTTTCTTTCTTAAAATATGTGCTCACTGACAAATTGGATAAAAGAGAAGACCTGGAAGTCTTACTCAGTTTTTCACTTGCTATTGTACTTACAAGGATTACCAGACCAGCTAATAGTCCCATCAAAGATACTAAACATCTTGGCTGGTGAGGATAATATGAAGTCACAGTAAATTTCAGTCAAATTCAGAGGAGCAAACACTACATGCATGCAATATTGGTACAGAGGCTGGGACGCTAACTGGGGAGGCAAAGCACAAGTCAGGCCCTGAGGCACAATAACTAGAGAAAGAAAGTAATTTTTACCATTATTGCTATTATTTATTAAACACAGAGGTGACACCTGACACATGGTGAATCCCTTTACACGTGTTTAGTCCACACACCAACCTTATGTAGCTGTGGTGGTGTCTTTTATTAACCTGTTATTACCAATGAAGAAACCAAGGCTCAAAGAGCTTACATTGCTTGCCCGTCATCCCTAATCCGTAAGGGGTACGGCTGGATTCGAATTCTAATCCATGATGCTCCAAAGCCCACTGTCTTGATCTTTATGCTTAACTTCCTGTCATGAAGGTGCTGGCCCAAGAAGAGAGTGGGGCCATTAATGGGGGCCAAAAGACAGATTATTAAGAGAAAGATGTTAAATACAAATGTTACGTACATCAACTTCTGGTTCTCAATATATCTTTATTGCTACTTTTTGCATTTAGATATGAGTTATATGGCCTTTAACCAATGACTGTTTTAATCAATTTTTTAATATTCTCAAGTAGAAATTTTCTATGAATGGTTATATCTAAGCCATAGTTATCTAGCAACAATACCAATGTAGGTCCAGCACCTAATATACACACTGTTGTGTGAATTTTTTATATATTTTTAAATCCTAAAGGTTAATAATTTATATCTGCATGTGAATTTACTGACACTCTGTTAAATTTTATTCATACACATTAATATCCTCTGTAGCAAGCTACTGTAAACAAAGCTGAGTTTGTTGGGAAAAGCAAAAGAGAGACTGATCCAGATAAAAATTGTACTCTTTAGTCTTAGGTGATGATTAATGGACAGAAAGTAGATTAATTAGAAATGCTTCTAATTAATACCCAACAAGGTATCACGAAATTCTGTCCAAATGAATGACACACTTATAACAAGGAAGCTAATATAGCTAATAAGTTCATATTGTTTAAATCTTGAGTTTGTCTCTGATGTCATACTTTTGCACCATAAACCAGCAAAAACATTGATCAGAATGAACAAGAGCAAATTTCTAAGCTTTCTGGTTCCCTGTCTAAGAATTTCCTCTCTAAAAATTCAGGAAGATCGGAGGATACTCTGTGCCCAACCATCAGGGAAGTTATCAGATTTAACAGGATGCTGTCTATGAAGTACTCAGAGCTCCTTTGGGAATCATCCTGCATAAGCATGGTTATTACTATTATTATAAAGTGGCAAATGGCCCTGGGCATGTGGTTAGACTACTAAGAAATTCATTGTAAAAAAGCAATAAAGAAAAAAAAAGAGAAAGGAAAAAAACCCTAAGAAGATTAACAAAAAGAAAAAAATGCTGTTATAAGAATTAGTCAGAACCAAAAGTCAAAAGACAGAAATTTTATAGGTTACTGATCAGATGCTGATCTTTTGCCTTTTGAGCTCTTCTGGTGCCCGTGCAAATGGGCTGGAAATCTAACGAGGGCCATCTTTCTCATGACATATCAAACATTCCACCCCGAGACACAGCCAAAAATACCACAAGAAAGAATGGCCCTTCTCATAGCATCCCAGCCTTCCATTTCCAGATGGATGGTAAAATAAAAATATTCTTCCAATTATTTCAGAGTCTTAAAAGAGAATAGGAGAAGATACAGCTTAAGTTCAATTCTGAAAAGGCGTGAAACTGTCAGTGAAGCTATTTTTGAATAGGTTGGCCATTCCTAGTAAAGATTTTTTAAAGAAAACTTTTCTGTCCTGTTTAAAAAAATATTAGAGGGAAGGTAGAAGATTAACCCCCTTATATCAGAGTAGCAGTGGAAGAAATACAGAGTGGAAGTTTGTGAAGTCACTTGAAATCTTGAAATACTCAGACAAAGGACATGAGGTAAATACAGGAATACTGAACTCAATTTTGCAGTGGCACCAAAGTACTTTCTTGTAAGATTTTTTCAGAAGAATATTTGAGGGACTCAGTGCTAAGTACTAAACTGCATTCCTTCCTAATTTCTCTCTCCAGAACAGACAACCTCAACTCTTCTCCAAAGGGTCCTCATAAGATGAGTCTAGGCAAATGCCTACCCAAAGTGCATAATAGAGTATCAAGGAGTAAGGACCGAGTTGAACCTGTGGATGCGCTTTACAATAGAGATGGTTACTCCTGTCCAGTTCTCCCTCCTTTAGCGTGGGAACACGTGAAGGTCATTGTGTCATCAAGCAGCATGGAGAGACTCCTCTCCTGTAGCACATCTTTGTCTGAATACAAATTCTCTTAAGTAAGAGAAACACTGATGGCAATTGAATTGTATAGAAGTTATATTTTTCTAAAATGGAATGCAAAAATGGAAGGGAAGTTAAGGGCACTAACTTAGTAGGCTATTGCAACAGAGACCACCTCTGACTTGGAAAGACACTCATATGTTTACACATAACTGACTTTTACGATTAGAATGGGCAATTCCATTTTGCTCTCTGAGCAGATCCAGAGCAAGATCTTGCTATCTTTTCATGTGACAGAAAGAGTAAATACACACTGGATAGTTTAACTTATTTGAGTTAGTAGCCAGAACAAAATTCAGTAGTTTGGCTACCATTAGTATAGGATCAACATAGCCAGGAAGAGGCGAAATTCTTTAAGTTGGGAGGATGATCTTCTGCAAGGAGTCAATCTTAATCTGTTGACCCGGGAGGATTTCTTGAAAGTTATTAAAATCTGCCTAAGCATTAAAGGTTCCCTGAGTTTTGTGTGGGATGCGTGTCATTTATTTATTCAAATGTATTGCTCTTTTTTGTGAACACACCCCTTGTTGTGTGTTTATGACCCTTGGTCTTATTTAGCATTTATGTAACACTTCTATTTTAACAAAGGTATGCTACAGTCATTTTTTCTAGTTATTTCTCACAGCACTCTGGTGAAATAGAACAACACTATTGTATCAATTTCATAGTTAAGAACAGACTCAAGCAGGGCTTGGAAGTACGGTGATTTTTAATGGATACTTCTAGGAATAAGGGATATGACTTCAAGGTTCATTGTTTCACCACATGAGCCAATAAAAATGTTTTGAAAAAGAAATGAGGGATTCAGATGCACTTTTGGTCTCCATTCACTTAAGATTTATAAATTTTGTTGCCTTTCAATACAATAAACATACATGTTGGTAAAATAATTTGTTAAAAATCTCACAAAATATCCTCAATCCACAAACATAAACATATATTAAAATATTCAGCTAAGAATGCATACTTCCTAAGGGAGGGGCTGGATGAATCAGCCACTACTTTGGTTGCAGAATTATCTTCCAGTGCCTCTTTTTCTAGAACATAACATCTCCTGAGGAAGAGGCCATACTAACCTTTTTGCTGATTGTTCATTTGCCTTCTGCAGCCATTTCTGCATTGATGTATATGGTTGACGTTTCTACCTGTTTCTATCTAACCGGTGGTTGCAAACACAACAGATTCAGGCACAGTTTAGTCCCATTAAACCAGTTATTTCAGCACTAGCTACCAAAAGAACTCTTAATCCAGGTCATTAATTCCATTTGTTATTCTGTTGTTACAGCTGGGAGAGAATTTATCTAGTTGGTTTCTTAGTCTCTAAGCTATATTTTATTCCAAGTAATTAATTCAAAAAAGACCCGTTAAACACCCTCTGTGTGAAAGAAACATTGTAGATGGTGGGGATAAAAATTGATGTGGTAGGTCTGAGTGAGGTCTCAACTAGTTGCTACATGTAATGATATTTTCCCTGTGTGGTAGGATCACTTAATATCTGTATCCGGTTTTACAAATTTTCAAGCACTTTTGATTATTTAAATAGTCTCATATTCATCACTGGAACTTACTACACCCACTTAAAAATGTCAGTCCCACTCTAGACTCACCCTTTTACTCCACACAGACCAGACCATGGCTTCATCACTCTGGGGAGTGGGGAGTGTAGTCTGCTCCCTCATGCCCCCTACCCATTCTGACTCCTTTTTACTTTGAGATGTGTTGGGACTGCTGTGAGGAAATAGGAAAAATAAGGCTCACTTTAGTAATCTTTGTCATAATAACTATTCCCCTATGTAAATAAACATCCTTTGCTTGGGAGGGAGATTGCTATCCCAGTTTGTTGACCGTCACTGTTGACCTAGCTCATTTTTAAAAGGCATGCTGTGTATTAGCGGAGATCTCGCCAGGCCCTGTTGACATAGAATCTCAATCAACTTTCCTAAGCATGTATGGTCCCACATCTTCCATCTGATTCCCAGCTGGCAGCATTGAACTGAAGTCCTCTGATGACGTGACAGCAAGGCCAGAGCTCCCAGTTTCATCTGCCTCAATCTCTATCTTTCGCTGCTTTCTTCTCACCTCTTGGAAACTTCTAAGTCCAGGAATGCCCTACCTTCTCTCTTCTGCTCTACCACAGGCAATCTCTCTACAGTTTGACAAATAGAAATGGCAAGCAATAGGATATGTTGGAATATATGAGAAAGCCATTTGGTGTAAACTTAATTTGACCTGACTTTATTTTTCCAAAAGGACCTGACATGGCCGTTCAGCATGCATTGTATATCTGCTTAAGCATTTGCTATGTCCCAAAGACAAGAACAAATGGCCTTAAGATAAAGGTGCAACTTCCCCCCCACCTTGGCATTTCCTTAAGGATAAGCATCTTTCCTTAGGCTAGGAACTGATTGCTGCGCTCACCTGTGACCACCCAGCTCGAGACAACAGACTGGCTACATGCTGTGTCCACCAAGACAGCAGACCTACTACCTGCAGTGTCCATCAATCACTCTGCTGACAGAGCAGTCTTGTGACTATTGTAAAAGGGACATTGCAATCATATGTGAAACATGCTATTTGAGTGTATATAACCACTCTGTACACCCTACTTCTTTGGTGCCCTTCCTTCCTTGGGGAAGGAAGGCCCCAGGCTATGGTCCTCACATTTTGGCTCAGAATAAATTCACCCACATTTTCATTTATAGATTGGTTATGCATTATTTTCGTCGACAAGTTCTTTCTCCCACACTCAGGCAGCAGATAGACAGAGTGGTGAACCCTGATTGCACAGTACAAATCCAATAGCAGAACACAATTCTGAGATTTTCTCTTTCAAGGATTTGCAAATCTTCAAGCTGTTCTCTTAATAGTCCCTTCCTAGTGTTCTGGGAAAACAGCAGAGTGACTTTCACGAACAATGCACTTTGCCCAAAGGAACTTCTTCTGGTACCTAGTGACTCATCTCTCTCTTTGGTAATGGCTTGCAAACCAGTTTACTCTCACAGCCCTGGGGGCTCACCAAGAGTGAATTTCTTTCAATTCTACTTTTGCGACTTTACTAACTCTTTCTTAACTGTTCAATAGCTTGCAGAGCTGGGTTTAGAAGGTGGTGCAGTGTCAGGAAAGGTCTCATACACTTCTTCACTCTGTCTTGTTACGTGTGAATAAGACACTTAATGTCTTCACAGCACTCCCCAAATAATGGGGAAGGCAGCATACATACCCTGAGGGTTCTAGGTGGAGTATGATACAATACCAAAGAGAGAATAATTGCTTATGAAGAGGTAAGTCAGGCAAGGCATCATGGAGGAGATATTTGAATGAGGCACTAAAAAATGGACAAGATTGAAAAAAGTAGCTCCACCATTTCTCTCTCCAGAGAAGGTGGTGACTCTGAAAAAGAGCACACCAATTTTTATCCTTTCCCAATATCAAAGCAAAAATTTGCACCAGACAAAGTGAAACAGGCAAAGACAACTTTACTCAAGACTACTACAATAAAGGAGAAATTGAACTCCACTTCACTGAAACAACAGATGGGAGGGTTTTTAAGCACTGGGGTGAACGAGATGTAAAGTCCTGGAGGGCACTAGCCGGGGAGGCTCGTCCACGGGATGTGCTGAGCACACCGATTTATTCCTGTACAGTTGTTTCCAGTTATCCATGTTTCCACTTTTCACAGTTTCAGTAACCTCTGATAAACTGCTATCTGAGAATATTAAATGGAAAATTCCAGAAATAAACAATTCATAACTTTTCAACTGTGTGCCATTCTGAACAGCATGATGAGATCTCATGCCATCCTGCTTGGTCCTGCCCCAGACATGAATCATCCCTTTGTCCAGCGTATCCACCGGTTAGTCACTTAGTAGCTGCCTTGGTCATCAGATCAACTGTGGCTATATGTAGTGCTTGTGTTCAAGTAACCTTTGTTTTACTTAATAACAGCCCCAAAGTGCAAGAGTAGTGATGCTAACGATTTGGATATGCCAAAGAGAAGCCATAAAGTGTTTTCTTTAAGTGAAAAGGTAAAAGTTCTTGAATTAATAAAGAAAGAAAAAAAATTATATACTGAGATTGCTAAGCTCTATGGTAACTTTTATTTGGTATATTATAATTGTTCTATTTTATTATTAGTTCTTATTGTTAATCCATCACTGTGCCTACTTTATAAATTAAATTTTATCATAGATATGTATGTATAAGAAAAAACATACCAAGTATAGTGTTCAGTACTATCCACAGTTTCCGGCATCCTCAATTGTAAGTGAGCAAAAGTAAGGCCATCTTGTTTTGCTAAATGGCCCCAGCCTTTCTTCTGTGTGACTACTCAGTGTTCTGCATGTACTTTAAAAAACTCACATGCTCTCCTGATTTATGGCCTCCGTTTACGTTTGTACTCCCCACTAACTTGATAAATTAAAACTTTTCTCTGTGAGATTCTCTCCAGGAACAGGCTGATCACAGGTGGGAAACACACCTACAAGGTATCCATCACAGCTGACAGAAGAATGGAACAATGTGGTGCCTGGAGCCCATCATACCTGAGACCAACATCCCTGGACGCCCTCCTTACTGCACATTTTCCTTATATAACTGCCTCAAGATTCTGTAATTTTTGAAGATTGTAATTTTTGAGACATTAGTCACCCGTCTTCCGATTAGCTGGCTAATCTAATTAAACTTCCTTTCTCAATCTCTAACTCGTTGTGATTAATTGGCTCAGACTGCAGCGAGCAGAGCGAGCCCCTTGCTTGGTATCACTGGGTGGTCTTGAAATGTATCCCCATGGATACGGAGGGACTACTGTATTTGCAAGTATTTTTCTCTGTGATTAGGCCACCTATGGTTGCTCACTGGTGCCCAGCCTAAGTCAGTGTCCTGTCTTAAGTCTCCTGTCCCTAGCCTAAGTTAGGCTCCTGCCTGCCCACAGACACAGGGAGACAGGAGTGCTGCCTCCTTCAAGGCTTGCATTTCAGAGGAATGGTGCTCAGGTCCTTGAGAAACGTGTTCCCTGAGTTAGTATTTGGTAAAACTAGCAAGGGGCTGGGAGAAAACTTAGATGCATCTCAAAGGGGCAGAGAAAGAATTTACAATTATAAGTTTTCTAAAGTAAATCCTCTAAGAAAAGGGCGATCAGGGGCCTGTATTCACGAAAAAACCTGAATAAAGTTAGGCAAGTGAAGGGGAATGCTAAGAACATCTTGGTCACCACTCTTTGGGGAAAGAGATGTTGAATGTTGGCAAACAGATTAAACTCTGAAGGGGAGACAGGAGCAGGCTGTGGTCATCAAGTTTCCTAAAAGGAAAGAGATAACCTATGGAGGCCCCTATATTTTTACGTTAAGGACAAGGACAAATTGCAGTTTTTCATGTGGTTCATGGATCAGAGACTTGCCATATTTATTCAAATAAATGGACACTGACTCATGCTTTGGAGTGATTAAGAACTCTAGTTATAGAATCAGATCGATTTTAGTTAAAATCCCGTCCTTGAAATTTATTTGCTGTAAAATCTGGAAAATTCACTTAATGTTTCTACTATGAGTAGGTAATTATACCTACCTCATAAGTGCATTGAAAGAACCAAATGAAACGTTCTAAGGAACATTTTCCACATAGTGCTTGGCATGTGGTGAATGCTCAAGAAAGGGTAGCTACTTTACAAGAACCCAAATGAGGTGCCAGGTCCTGATTGGCCTGTTGCCTAATGTTATTCCCATTCTCTCATCTCAAACACAGCAAATAAGCACACTATATGTCCCGCTTTGGGGGGAAAGATGTAAAAATTGCTTTGCTCACATCATGTTAATTATTAATATTTATTATTATTAATTATACTTTACACATATGATTTATGAAATGATAGATTTTCACAGGTGGACATGACCTTAAATGAACTTACTCCAATTTAAAAGAAGGCTTTTACTCCTCTGGAACACTCTATCATTCCCTTAGTCTTTAAAAAATGTTATTTGAATATTTATTTTCATCAAAACTTTATATATCCTTATTACCTTAGCATTCTGAATCTTTAGGGAAGCTGTATATTACATAAGCACTAAAGACTTTAGAAGGGAAAATCAGTAAAGAATAGAGTTAAACTCATTCCTAAAAAAATCCCCAATGAGGCCAGCCTGGTGGCACAGCGGTTAAATTTGCACATTCTGCTCTGGCAGCCTGGGGTTTGCTGATTCAGATCCTGGCTGCAGACCTACACACTGCTTATGAAGCCATGCTGTGACAGGCATCCCACATATAAAATAAAGGAAGATGAGCATGGATCTTAGCTCAGAGCCAATCCTCCTCAGCAAAAAGAGGAGGATTGGCAGCTGATGTTAGCTCAGGGCCAATCTTTCCCCCACCCCCCAAAAAAAATCCCCAAATTTCCTTTGGCCACTAATGGAAGAAATTTTTCTCACTAAGGAAAAAAAAAGAGCCCTAGGGCCAGCCCTGTAGCCTAGAGGTTAAGTTCCAAGAGCTCTGCTTCAGTGGCCCAGGTTCAGTTCCAGGGCACAGATCTACATGACTTGTCAGCGGTCATTCTGCGGTGGGGACCCACATACAAAATAGAGGAAGACTGACACAGATGTTAGCTCAGGATGAATCCTCCTCAAGCAAAAAGAGGAAGACTGGCAACAGATGTTAGCTCAGGGCAAATTTTCCTCCACAAAAGCAAAAAAAGTCCTGCTACTCTGTGAACCATTTTTCCAAATAGAAGAAAATTTTCTGCATTTCCAGCTTGCCTTGAATGCCAGGCTTCCTGCATGACTACTGCAGGAAGTCTGCATGACTGACTGGCTCAATAGGAGAGATATCAAAGAACCTCTCAGCCTAGAAAGTAGGACTGTAGCCCTTGGTCAATTACTGGAAACTCAATATTGACTAGAATACCAATACAAATATGATCTGGATGCAATGACGCAAACTATGTTTTCATTTAATTCTCATGGAACAAGAAAATAATTATGTTACAAATGCTTACTATGTTCTCAGTATTTTTTGACATACTTATATGATTGATGCTTGCTATAAACTGAATGTTTATATCCCCCCAAAATTAATATATTGAAATCCTAACCTCCAGTGTATCAGGAGGTGGAGCATTTAGAGTGGAGCCCTCATGAGTGAGATTAGCTGCCTTATAAAAGGGACCCCAGAGATTTCTCTTGTCCCTTCCACTGTGTAAGGACAGAGTGAAAAGATAACCATCTATGAACCAGGACGTGGACCTTCACCTGACACCAAACCTGCTGGTGTCTTGATCTTGAACTTCCCAGCTTTCAGAAACATGAGAAATAAATTTCTGTTGTTTATAATCCATCTTGGTGGTCTAGCAGGTAAGATTTGGCACTCTTACCACCAAGTCCCTGGTTTGTTTCCCGGTCTAGGAACCACACCATCCATCTGTCCATTGTCACACTATTGCTGTGATGCTGAAAGCTAGGCCGCTGGTATTTCAAATACCAGCAGGGTCACCCATGGTGGACAGGTTTCAGCACAGCTTCCAGACAAAGACAGACCAGGAAGAGGGACCTGGCCACCCACTTCTGAAAAAATTGGCCATGAGAACCCTATGAATAGCTGTGGAGCATTATATGATACAGCACCAGAAGGTAGAGGATGCTGCCCAAAGACTGGGCAGGGTTCCCCTCTGCTGTCCACAGGTCGCTAGCAGTCAGAATCAACTCCACTGCACTAACAACAAAAATAACCCATCCAATCTATGGTAGTTTTATTATTAGCAGTCCGAAAGGACGAAGACACTATTATCATCACCATTTTTAAAGATGAGAAAAACATTCCCAAGATAAATGGGAGATGGGAGCGGATTTGCATCTGGGCTTCTGAAAGTTCCCAACAAGTGTTAAAAAGGCAGACAAAACAGAACACAGATAAGTAAATCTAGCCCTGAGGGAAGGACTGTTTTTGGAAAAGAGTTCAGCATGTATCCTGAACACAGGTAAGGTATCAAATACAAATGAGAGAACTTATGAAGGAAGAATTTCCTTCCCTTTACACGATGAGAAAGCCCGTTTGCTGATGCTCGAGAAGATACAGCCCTTTGTTTAATGCTCCTATCAACTGGGATTGAAATTAATGATTTTAGCAGATGTTTTTCTCCTCTGTGATTCGAAAAGAGAAAAAACCCATCACTCTCAATTTTTTTGTTTCTTAGAGACATTCAGCAAAATGTCTTAGGTTGGTATGCAAGCAGGAAGTACATATTCCAATTTACCCACTACTACTAACTAATCAAAAACAAGTGGCTCCCTACAAGTGAAAACAATAACAATAAAACACTTTCAAATGCTTTAGATAAAAAAGCGGAGAATCATAATAATTAATTTGATTAAATATCTAACTCTGGAGATGTTAAAGTCTGTTGTGTCTTCTATCTGATAGAAATAGATACTAAAACTAAAACACCTGCTTTATAAGCACTTTAGAATTCAAAAAGCGGATCCTAAGTAAGGTACAAAAGACTTGATACATACAAACCACCCGAGCGGAAAAATCTCAAAGTATAAAAGCCTTTAAATGATTTCCTTTACAATTCATGAAATATGCCACAGGTAGCCATCCAGTCTAGAAGAAGCTCCAACAAGGAGAAATATGTTCATGCAACTTGTCATGAACAAGAAACCTTGCAGCTGTGAGACTTGCAAAGAGAGAATTACAATAATGTAGCCTGCTGGCAATTTAGCTTAACCAGAATCACTGAAAATATATACATGATATTAAAATTCTGATGTCTTGTTCTTGTGTCAGAAATGACAATGACAAGGAAAAAAACAGAATCCATTGTCATGACAAAAACCATAGGACCCCACAAAATGGCAGACTATATCATCAAAATGAAGACAGTATGAGCTTATCTTCCTGAAATGTTTTCTTCACACTCTAGCTAAAATTAGTTGAAAATGTGATTCTACTATATTCAAAATAGTTTTTTCCCTAGCTTCATTTAGAGAAAAATCTTCTCTTTCTAGGCAAAGACTCTCTTTGCAGGAAACTATCCAATTTCATGAAGCCACCATATCAACAATTGGTAATGGGCAAATCTACAGTTCACAGTAATTTCTAGTCATCCGACCTGGATATGGTTATTACTTTATTTATTCACTCACATCCAAGGTAAGTGAGAAATCAAGACTTGGAAACTCAATCACAAAGACATCTATAATAGTTACCTCTTATTTTCTGATATAAGAAAATTTATAGAATTCAACAAAACAAAAAAGATCCAAGCACTGTCCCTTAATTCTCTATATCCATATTAATATGATACTTAATACTATATTAAATTGTCCTTGCTGAGATTTGCTTGCTTCACGTTGAAACATGATGCTTCACATTTATACTTTACAGTGTTGCTGATATTTAGAAATCTATAATTTGTCTTTGTCACCTTTGACTTAATGTCATCATAATCACAACCTGGGTTGATTGCAAATTAGCAAAACTCTAATGGAAGCCTACTTGGAAATATACATCAAATATGACCCAGAAATTCTACTTGTAAGAATTTATCCTATAGATATACTTGCATGCTTTCAAAATGTCATTTGAACGTTTGTCATTTGTACGTTTGAATCATTCTTTCTAAAATATTGGAAACTATGTAAATATGTATAAATAGAGGATGGGTTAAATAAAATTATAATCACAAAATGGAAAATTATGTAGTCGCAAAAATAATGAGATTGCCTATTTATGTGTTAGTATGGAACAATCTCTAAGATATACTGTTAATTAAAATATGGTACCAAACATTGTATAGAATATTATGTAAAAGAGGAATGTGTATACACCTATCTCAGAAAAAAAAAAAAAGCTTCAGAAAACAAGATTATTTTTTACTGTGTTCAGGGGAACTGGTGGACGAGGAAACAGTAAGAGAAATCATTTTCAGTGTATGCCCTTTATACTTTTAAATTTTCCATTATGTGAACGCATCACTGAGCAAGAAAGCATTGACCCAGTAGGTATGGATTGCTCAAACTCTGCACATTTCAAAGAAAAGTCTGTCTTCAGGATTGGCTTTTAGTAGACTCCTGGGAGACAATCTCTTGGCCCTTGGTATATTCCACGCGAGAAGAGTAACTTTGTATGACTGATGCCTTAGGCCACATGGTTTTATGGCAAGTACCTGTTTGTGTATGCCTGAGGCATTGAGTCACACTCTACCAGCTTGACCAGGTAAGCTTATCTGAAAATGTAATTTATGGTGAGCACCTGTTTTTCCTCTGAGGGAGTGGAGTGTGAGAAGACTAGAGTCTGAGTAGCTAAGGTCAGTCATGCAGGTACTAAATGCCTCAGTGACTGACCTCTAATGAAATACTGGACACCGAAGCTTGAGTGAGCTTCTGTGGTTGGCACCACTTCACACATCTTACCATATGTTGTTGCTGGGAGAGTTGAGCAGTCCTCTTGTGACTCTACTGAGAAGGATACCACTGAAAGCTTGAACATGTTTTCTTCTAGTGTTTGCCCTATATGACTTTTCCCTTTGCAGATTTTAGTCTGTATCCTTTCATTGTAATACACAACAACCATGAGTATAGCAGTTTTTCTGAGTCCTATGAGTCCTTCTAGAAAATCATGGAGCCATAAGCCAGAGGATGGTTTTGAGGACGGACCTTGACACAATTGCATATTCCCAAAATCAAAGTAAAACATTTAAAGTTTGTCCATGGAAAGAATCTATAACCAATCTATAAATGAAAATGTAGGTGAGTTTATTCTGAGCCAAAACGTGAGGGCCATAGCCCAGGGCCTTCCTTCCTGAAGGAAGAAAGGGCACCAAAGAAGTGGGGTGTACAGAGTGGTTATATCCCCCCAAAGAGGATGTTTCACATATGATTGAAATGTCCCTTTTACAATAGTTACGAGACTGCTCTGTCAGCACAGCAATTGATGGACACTGCAGGTAGTAGGTCTGCTGTCTCGGTGGACACAGCAGGGTGGCAGGTCTATTGTCTTGATCTGGGTGGTCACAGGTGAGCACGGCAATCACTTCCTAGCCTAAGGAAAGATGCTTATCCTTAAGGAAATGCCACTGTGGGGGGAAGTTGCACCTTTATCTTAAGGCCATTTGTTCTTGTCTTTGGGACATAGCAAATGCTTAAGCAGATAAACAATGCATGCTGAATGGCCATGTCAGGCCCTTTTGGAAAAACAAAGTCAGGCAGAATTGATTTACATCAAATGGCTTCCTCATATACTCCAATATATCCCTTTACTTGCCATTTCTATTTGTCAAGTTTAAATTGCCTTTATCAGAGTCAATTCATTCGGTAAATAAAGAGTTAATTGAACTCCTACTAGAACCACGTTCTGTTCTAGATATTGTGAGAAATCCTAGAATAAGACCCTTATCAAGTTTATTGAAGGGATAAAAGTAAAACAGTGAAATTATTTGTTTAGAACACAAAGAGTTATGATTGTTTCCTATGTGGATCAGAGGCTCTGAGCTCCTGGAGTTTAAAGATTATTATTGTTCAGGAAAAGAATACAAGTACGGTTTTATGAAAATAGTTCTCTTTTACTGAACATCTACTATACTCTGCCATTGGTGCTACTTGTTTTACTTCTTTCGTTTCTAAAGCACTTTAAGGTAAACATTTACATACATATTTAACAGGTGAGGAAACTGAGACTCAGAGAGCCTGAGACCAAGATCATGCATTTAAAAAGTGGTAGAAGAGGATTTCTGGTCAAAAATCTCCAATTTTATATCTGCTACTGTAATACAGATACAACGTAGTCCTGTGATAGTATATGAGTGCATTATCTAAAATTTCAAGCTTTACGAGTGAAGAATTCTCAGGTTTGGATGAAGGAACACTCACCTAGGAAGAGCCAGACCCAAAGTATAAACCCCTGTCTACTTGAACCTGAAGGCTGCATTTCTTCCCATTGTGTTAAAGTGCCCTAGGAAGCCAAATGATATGTATAAATAAGATTTTTTAGGACAGACCACACTTATATGATTGTAGAGAAATAACATAAAATTGTTTTTAAAGATTCACAAAAGTAAAATTTGCAAAAAATATACCTGGTCTTAATAAGAATTTTTAGCAATTCTATATTTATCTTTAAATATAAACTAATTGTAAGGGAAGAAACTGTTACAGTAGCAGACTTTAAGTCGTAGGAAAATATATGCATATAAAACTAATATTGTGCAAAAATTAAATATATATGTGTGAGTTACAAACAAAAGGAAGTGAAACAGCTGCAGCTTTCTCTAATTTCAGTTAAAAATAAATGAAGGATTCCAGATACACACTTCTCATATTTTGATTCCTTATCCTTGAAATGTCTGTTTGTACTTTGAATGTATTGCTATATAAGTCGCAAGTAATCACAGAAACAGTAAAAAGTCGTCAAATTGCATTAATAGATAGTGCATATATGGCAACATCATAGTTATTAACCCAGGTATTAATTTCCAAGCAATTTCTTCAAACCTCTTAGATGGAGACTAAATGCAGCTTTGCTTGATGACCCCATCATTGCATTGTAATTGAAGAATCCAACAGAAATTCAGATTACTAACTAAATTGAACACATTAAAAGCTTATCTGAAACTCCAAATTATAGCCTTTGAAGACTCAAAAAGTCAGAAACACAAAGACAGCTATATTTAACTGATTTAAAAGAAAAAAACAACACAGCTGGAAATTTATCATAAGACACTGTGCTCATAATGCAGAACTGCATGTAGTTTTCACTAATGTCTATCCAAGCATTCTAAGAAGTTTCAATTTAAAGACAATATGCATTTCCCTTAGGACATCATTGTATTAAAAGTAAGGTGGCTTTTATTTTTAATTGGGAAGAATGAAGAGCTGTTTGAATCTTGCTATACTTCATAAGCAATAAGCAAATACTACCCCCACAGGCGAGTCAGATGTAACAGCAGGAGATTAGTGAAACACATGCTTCTTATGATAAAAATTGGTACTGAGGAAAATGATGAAATAACGTAACTCTCTGAGCCATCAAAATTTCCCTGAAAGACAGTCCATGAATTCAGGATTACAAATCTAGTAGATCAATGCTGTGGGACTGAAATGGTATCACATGGTGGGACCTCACATACACTGAGGGAGTTGACTGGAATTGTGCCATGGAAGCTGAGTAAAAGCATATATACAGCCTGCCTTGAATCCTTTAAGAAAAAAAAATTAGCATGAGTAAGGCAGGAAACATTCCTTAATCTTTCATTTAATTTCTTTCACCTTTCAACAACAAAGGAAGATCTGAATATTTTAGAGAAATAGAAACAACTTAGTGGCTTTAGTAAAGTGTACTCAGCATGAAGAAGGAATAAACGATGATGTAGAAATAAACCTTTTTTTAAAGAGACTTCAAATTGGTTAAAAATAGAGTTTACTGAGACTTTATTGCAATACTTTTTGTCGTTTTTGTAATTTTCTTACAAAATTTAAGGCATAACAATTAGAATAAAAAGAAACACTTTCTCTGAATTCTTTATAACTGTCTATTTTAATTAAGAAAACAAAACATTTTGCTAAGTGCATACCAGTTGCTAGCAATACATTTGTTATTTTTTTTCCAGGAAATCAAAAATAAATGAGACATGGTCCTTTAAAAATCCTTTTAAGTACATGATGAAGGATTTTGTATCTAAAAGTTGTAGTCATAAAACTGCCCAGCATATTTAGTCTGTGATGTTGGATTCAAATATCAGCTAAGGAGAAATTAAATTTGGGAACTAAGAAAGGAAACACTCAGAGTAATGCTCCACTTGGAAGTGAGAACCAACTGTTGCTTCTTTCTGTGCGATTTCAGGTTGAGTTCTAACAATTTCCCAAAGTGAGGCGCATGTCTATAGAGAGGAGCTAGGGCTCTTTTAGGATGATCTTCTGGGTTTTATTGGCTCTGTGTTTTATTTAGTATTTTTGGCTTTTTGAGGATGCCTTTAAATGAATACGTTTTTCTCAGGTCTTCAAGTTCCCTTACGCAAAACAATAATATACGCATTCTTAAAATAAAAGCTTTATGAGGAAGAGTATCAATTACCATGGAAGACCAACACTCAGAGCACAAATTTTGTAACTATCATTCCAAAGGAAAAATTTAGTTAAGAAGATAAAGCTCCCTCTAGATCCATATGACACTGTTTACCCTCCTCACTAGACAAAGTTAATTCTCCTTTGAATTCTTCTCTTTCCTACGGTGCAGGAGGGGGAAATTCCCCTTCTACCCTTTTTATGCTCTTATGGCTAAACTCATGATAAAAATGACGCCAGACCAGATTAACAGGAGAAAACCCAGTTTAATACATACATATTGAAGATCGTAGAGAAATGATACTTGGAGAGTAAACAAACAGGCAGTATATATATCTTTTACACAAAGAAACAATAAATTTCTGAGGAATGACGGGACAAAGAAACTTCCATGCTGAGTATGTAATTAGTGAGGAGTTTAAACACTGTTTCGGTTTGAGATAGTAAATTAACAACGTTTGCTTATGCAGGCTTCTTGGCCCAGAATCCCCTGGCTCTGGAGATGAGGATGCAGACAGAGTACCCTTCATACGCGAGATGTATTTCCTGCTTTCGGGGCAATAGAGTCAGGAGGGTTAAAATGCCCTTTTTACTTCTCAAATAACTTTAACTCAAAATAATCAGTATGCCATTGTGGGATATTTTAGGGTGACCTGCCCTGGGCCCCAACACTGTTTTAAACACTATTTCTTTGGCATTTATTTAGTAAACACATTTATATATTTTGCTTAGCTTCATTATATACGTACTCCATTACGAGACAGCTCTTGTTCATGTTTATTGCCCTAACCTGAAGTCACTAGAAGAACTCAATAAATACCACTTCAATTAGTAAATACGAGTTGAATGCAGAATAAAGTCAGTTAAGATGCCATTTGGAGATTATCGTCTGAATTAATTTGGGTTTTTTTGGTGAGGAAGATTTGCTCTCAGCTAACATCTATTGCCCATCTTCTCTTTATTTTTTGCTTGAGGAAGATTAGTCCTAAGCTAACATCTGTGTCAATCTTCCTCTATTTTGAATGTGGGATGCAGCACAGAATGGCTTGGCAAGTAGTGTAGGTCCGTGCCCGGGATCTGAACCTGTGTACCTGGGCTACAGAAGCGGAGCACACTGGCCTTAACCACTACACCATGGGGCTGGCACCAAGAATGGTTTTCGACCCCTGGTTTGCAGGAAATAATTTTTTTAAAAACCTTGCAGCACAGAGGTTCAGCCAAGGAAAGACTAATAATTATGTATGTGTGTGTGGTATTTAAAAACAAAGATATACTGTGAGTCGTGTTTCTAACCCTTAAAGTACGATAAAAACATCTTTTAGGAGATGACACATAGCATTTTGACATAGGCAAAATTAAACATATTACTGGAATATGCTAGTGGTGAAAGCTGCTGTTTTGATTTTCATGTTGATGAGGATAGGCAGGAAATTCTGGGGAATTTTTCATAATATTCTCCTTCTGTCTTTTCTGTTGACAAACAAGTTTTCTAACAAACATGGCATGACATTACATCATGGCAATTGCTATATTCATTGATGTCATACGCAATAGCACATGTACTAGTAGAGAAACAGTTATGAATTTGTTGAATTTTATTAATGAGATACATTGGATGGACATTCAACAATCTGGTCAAAATAGAAATTAAACAGACTGATTATTCTTTACATATATTTGCAATATATAGAGAGAATAGATTGCTTATTAATTCTCTTTTGGAAACTGAGTCAGACTAAAACTGATTTATAATTTGTGATGTTTCAATCTGGATTCATTTTCATTTTTAAATTCTTATGAAAAAAATGGCTTCTCATACAAATTCTTTTCAAATTACCCAATTCTAGTATTTGGACATGTTAAACGCTTCATCTCCTTTTCTTAATCTGTAGGCTGGGTATAGTAATAGTCACTTCCACATAGGTTGTTGTGTCTATTAAATTAAATGCAATATAAGTAGATCAGTATCTCAATAATCACTCAATAACTGCTAATGTTTGCTATTGTTATCATCATCATCATTTTTATATAAACTAATTGCAAGTAATTTATATGATTAAAATAAGTTCCATAGGATCTCTATAGAAACACTTCATTGTTATTTTTTAGAGATAAATCAAACGTTTGAAGGTAGTAAGTTTGAAAGAAAGATTGGGTTGAACTGGAGTTCCTTCTGTTTAGGGTGTCAAATAGACAACAACAAAACAGTTAACAAGTGCTGTAAAAGAATTGCTACTCTGATAGCACATAGTAGGGGCTCTACAGAACTCGCAAGTTTGGAGAAAGCTTCTCCAACAAAATGAAATATGTGCTGAGTTCTGAGGATCAGTAAAACTTATTTCAGAGAAGTTAAGAGATGGAGGGAAATCCAGATAAAGGGGACAGCATGTGCACTGGTGTGAAGGCTTGCGACAGATGCCACGCTGGGGAATTTGAAGTGCGATGGATCAGTATCACTGGAGGTGATGAAGCATAAGTAAGTAGAGAAACAGGTGAGAAAGAAGACAATGAAAAACATGTATGTGTTTTAAGATATTTGAAATTTATCCTATAGGCAACAAAGAATCAATACAGGTATTTTCAGGGTCCGGCCAGTGACGCAATGGTTAAGTTCCCACGTTCTGCTTCGGTGGCCTGGGGTTGGCAGTTTGGGATCCCGGGTGTGGACGTGGCGCTGCTTGTCAAGCCATGCTGTGGTAGGTATCCCACATATAAAGTAGGGGAAGATGGGCACAGATGTTAGCTCAGGGCCAGTCTTCCTCAGCAAAAAGAGGAGGATTGGCAGCAGATGTTAGCTCAAGGCTAATCTTCCTCAAAAAAATCAAACAGGTATTTTCGTTTGATATATAGTTTTAAATTGTTCACATGCAATTTACATACATAATTTCTTTAGTAATTGAGTTTTTACAATTGGTTATCCACGTGTAACAACTACTTTGGTTAAGATACTGAACATTTCTATCACCATACAAAGTTCCCTCATATTTCTTGTAAATAAATGCTCCCTCCTGCCTCAGAAGCAACGACCTTCTGATTTCATTGTTATATGTTTCTTGTTTTTGTGCTGTATATAAATAGAATCATGAAGACTGTATGCTTTGTGCTTGGTTTCTTTTGTGCAATATAGTATTTTAGAAGTTCACCTGTGTTGTCGAATATATCATTACCGTATTTCAATTTATTGCTGACAGGTATTCCTTAGTACAAATACATTTCGTTGTATTTATCCATACTCCTATTGACGGATATTTGGGTTATTTCCAGATTGGGACAATTAGGCATAAGCCTGCTATGAACATTATCTACAAATCAGTTTTTGTGGACACATGTTAGACACCTTGAAGTGGAATTGTTTCATCTCTTTGTGGAGGCAGGTGTAATATTTTTTATAGTTATAAGCTGTACTTTTAAACTCAAAAGAAAACTAACAGTGATTATTAGAAATTTTTTTAATTTTGTGAAATTTCAGTTTTGTGTTAACATTTGTCAGACACCATATAAGTGTGCCCCTTCATCCCTTGTACCCACCCTCCACCATCCTTCCTCCTAGCAACCACTAAATTGTTCTCTTTGTCTGTAAGTTTGTTTATATTCCACATATGAGTGAAATAATACAGTGTTTGTCTTTCTCTGTCTGGCTTATTTCGCCATGCAAGAGAGGCATGTATAATTTTGAAAGAAAATACTAAACAGTTCTCTAAAGTTCTGGTACCGTTTACACTCTCCTCGGCAACGTATGAGAGTTCCAGTTGCTTCACTTTCTTGTCAGCATTGTGAATCTTGTTGATATTAGACATTCCAGCAGACGAAAAATGGTATCATATTGGGGTTTCAATTTGTATTTCTCTAACAGCTTAGTAGCTGTAGCACATCTTTTCATATGTATATTGAATATTCATATATCTTATTTTTCATTTATTTTCAACTAATTTGCATATGTTTAATCGGGTTGTCTTTTTATCATTGCATCGTAGAAGTTCTTTATATATACTAGATGCACATACTTTCAGTTTGTAGCTTGCCAGTTCATTTTCTTAATGGTATACATTATGAGCAGTAATTATTAGTTTTGATAAGGTCAATTGACCTTGTGTGTGTGTGTGTTCTAAGAAACACTTTACCACAATCATGAAGATAGCCTCCAATTTTCTTCCAGTTTGTATATTTCTGGTTTTATGGTCAAGTCTATGACCTATTTCAAATTAATTTTGACTTAGGAACTAAGGAAGGGGTTGAGGTTATTTCTTTGCTATTTTTTTCAACATAAATATCCAGTTGTTTTAACAACATTTGTTAAACCCATTAACACATATAAACATATAAACGTAACACACACTCCTTCTTTTCCCTTTTGAATTGACTTACTACTTTTCTGTAAATAACCAAGTGACAATAAATGTGTGTGTCAAGACTCCCTATGCTGGTCCATTGACCCATGTGTTTGTCCTTAGACAGATCCAACACTGAGGCAGGCAGTAGCTTCACCATCAGTCCTGAAATCAAGACGTGTAAGTCATCCAACTCTGACCTGGTGTTTTTAAATGTCAAGACAGATTCCTTTAGATCCTTTGTATTTTTATATCAATGTTAGAATAAGCTTACTAATTTTCTTTTTAAAAATCTACTGGGATTTTGGTTGTGATTGCATTGAATCTATACGTCAATTTAGGGAGAATGGATATTTTAAAACATCAAGTCTTGCAATCCATAAACATGGTATATCTCTCCTTTTATTCATAACTTCTTTAATTTCTCTTGGAAATGTTTTGCGGTTTTCAGCATAGAGATGTTGCACATCTGCATTAGGTTTATTCTTAGTTATTCTTATGTATTTTGGTGCTATGGTAAGTGCTATTATTTAAATTTTATTTTCAAATTTTTATTGGTTATATACAGAAATATCAATTTTATGCTAATCTTGTATCTTGTAATTTTCCCACTTTCATGTGTTATTTCTACTACTTATTTTGTATATTCCAAATGATTTTCAAACATACAACTGCGGCTTTATTTTTTTCTCCTCAATCTTGATGCTTTTAACTATTCTTTATCTTGCCTTATTGCATTTGTTAGGATTTTTGGTACAATGTTGAATAAAAGAGGTGAGTACCTAGCAGATTTCCTTGTCTTCTTTTTTGTTTAAGAGGGAAATGCTCAATGTTTGCCATTAATTGTGATGCCAGCTGTAGATTTTTTATAGAAGTCATTTTTTCAGATTGAGAAAGTTCCCTTCTAACTCTAGATACTGAGAATTTTTAAAACTTTTATCATGAATAGGTGTTGATCTTTTTCAAATTTTTTTCTTTGTATGTATTTTAATTATCTGTGTTATACTTTAATGTGATAAATCATGATTGATTTAAAAATGTTAAACCAACCTCACATTCCTGACTTTACCCTACCTGGTCATGATATGTTACTTTTTTACGTGTAGTTGAATTCAGTTTGCTCAGTTTTTGTTAAGAATTTTGTATCTATGTTCATGAAAGCTATTTTTCTCTGATTTTTCCTCATATAATGTCTTTAATATCAGAGTTTTGCTGGATTCATCAAGTGAGTTATAAATTATTCCCTCCTCTCTATCTTCGGAGAAGATTTATCTATGATTTGTACTATTTCTCGTAAACATGATTAATGAAATTCTCTTATACATCTTGTCCTGGATTTTTCTTTGTGGAAAGCTATTGAATAAGAATTCAATTTCTTTAATAGATATAATACTTGGATATTGATTTCAACTTATATCAATTTTGGCAAATTGTGTTTTTCAAGAACTTCTCCATTTCATTTAAATTGTCTAATTTATTGGCATAAAGTTTTTCTTACTATTCCCCAATTATTCTCTTACTGTCTGTGTGTTTATTCTACCAGTTGCGGAGAGGAATTGTTGCATCTCCAATATGATTGTATATTGATCTCTTTTGTCTCTAGTTCTATTTTTCGGTCTCTTCTACTACAAGGAGTGAAGCAATTGAGACTAGATTATGAACGACTAGCATACATGCAAATTTATAAGGACTTCATAAGAAATTTCTTAGACCAACTATTCTTGGAATTTATAATTTCTCAACTCAGGATCATACAAATTTCAAAATCAAATAAAACATGATTATTCCCATTCAGGGAAATGAAATTACATTATTCACTAGATGTAAGAAATATTATGAAGCATCATATGTAAAAGTCTGAAAAGGAAATAATTAAATTTCCATATTAATAATATAAAGAAAAAGTCCTTACAAATTGTGTAAAGTATTAAAATAATTGTTTGTGTAACCAATGTCTGTCCCAAATCTCCCATGTTCTAAAATAGTTGCATGAATAATTTGGGTCAATTAAAATCAATAAGGTATCAGTTTCCTAAGAAATAAAATTTATTTTAGTATGTTCAAATTATGTTTATCTTGAAACAAACAGAACTAATACAAAAACTCCCATTCACATGAACATACACACTAACAAGCCTTCCCAACTTGATACCCCACTAATCTTTTCAAAATGTGTAGGTCTCACAGTAATTTCTAACGGATTCATTGTATTATATATCTCACTCATTTAATATTTAAGTACACTTTATACTTGTACTTTAATAGGCTGAAATATATATAAAGAACAGAAGCTTGGTGTATTTGACCATTCTCATATAAACAGATTTATCTATAAATACACAGTAGCATCTACGTATTTTACTTAATGGATATCTAAGTGTAAAGAGGTAATTAGCACATTTATGAATACCATGTCTATTTTCCACTTTTGGGGGGGTTTGTTGCTTGTCAATGAGAATGTGCTCAATACTCTGAATTATAGAAATATAAGCCCTTGTATTTGGAAACTTCTGTAAAAGAGAAGTTCAGATACTCTAATTTTCTAAATAGCAAAGAGCTGGTATTTTAATCACTAGTGTTTGTCCTTATGCTTTAAAAAGGACACATTTTTAAAACATGAAACTTTTCCCTCAGCTCTGAAACAGAACATCTGAACATAATTTAAACCTCGTTTCATTGTTAAGGTGATAGCTTTAATTCTCAAAGTTTGGCCATTGCTGTTTTATGCAGAAGCTGATGCTAATGGTGTTGTATACCATCCAAAAGAGATTGTGATTCCATCAATTGTCTTTAGAGAACAACCCCGATGACAGTTTATCCTTGGGTCACTAGCTGCTGATTGCATAATTGATTACTCAATGAACATAACACTTACAGTAAAACAACTACAGAGTGTTAATTACTTGTCAGCGTATTAGGGCTTCAAAGATCTTTATGTCAGTCTCTGCCCTCAAGAAGCTTGTTTTCTATTAGAGCAGAATGAAAAGCCTGTATTGGCCAACCCTTTCCATCCAAGCCCAACAATTCTGCAAGATGGAGTCCTTTACTCCTATTACCTATGAGAAAATTGGGATTCTGAAATGTTAGATTATTTGATGTATACCAGACAGGAGTGAATGGAAGAACCAAAATCAAACTCAGTTCTCTTTGACTTTGAAACTTCTGTTCTGTCTTCAAAACCTCCATGCCCCCAAGGGCTTTTGTATACACTGAAGTCTTCACTTCCCAGTTTTCCGGCAAGAAGACAAGTTCTGTCTCCTCTATGAGGATGGCTGCTTATCTCTGCATTCTTAACCTTCTGAGGCAGCCAGTGATGCCATCTTTATGGTGATAATTGCCAATTTCACCAAATCATAGATCTTTAGGATTGGCAAGGTCCTTACAAATTATCTAATCCAACCCCTTCCTTGTATAGTTAAGGCACTCAAGTTTAGGAATGCAGACTTCACAGGCAGACCATTGTTGGCAGAGCCGGAAACTGATCATGTTCTCCAGACTCCTAGGAACATGCTCTTTCCATCATACATGCTGTTCTTCCTTGGATATATTCTCCATGCTCTTCCACTTCCTAATTCTTTAATATTGCTTAGTCTTCATTTAAATAATACAGGCTTTGATACAGAGGCCATCAGTCCATTAGATTACTACACTTTTCCCGGTGAGGGAAGTAATAGCAGAGTAAGCATAGTCTTCCGGTTTTTAATCCTTGTTTATATGTTATTGGATGTTTCTACATAATGGTTCTGGTTAACAAGGTCTGTGTGTTCTCTGTGAATGGCTAGTTTGCAGACTTAAACTAAACATGAGTTAGCCCTTTCAAAGCTAAAGTTCTGTAGGTCTGTGCTTCTAGGACAATACAGACTGCTTCAGCTCAATTTTAATTTTTAGCACTGTCCCCACTTGGCTTATCTTAAGAACTGCTGGAGAATGTGTTCAGTTTTTACATAACTTGGAGTGATTTTTGTTTTTTATTGTGAAATTTTTTGCTTCTTCAAAAGTCTTACTGTGACTTAAAAAAAATAACTCTGTTTTCACTGGCTCTCAATTTTACTAACGTCTCAACCAGAACAGCAACTAAAAGAGAACACTGGTTTGGTATGAATTACAAAAACAAAATAAAATAAAAATTAAAAAGGGTGACCTTCCTTTCACTGATACGTTTTAAAAAGAAGAAGCTCCTTCCTCTGGATTGACAAGCTCCAGGCCCAATCATGTGAGGGCCATTATTCGGCGTCTGGGCTGAGGCTGGATTTAGGACTCCACTCCTTCCTTTGGTCAATGTCTCTTTGCAACAACACACTGGAGGTATATTCTCAACTTTGTGGATTAATCAGAGAATTGCTTGGGAATATCCAGGGTATATTCTAAATGATACTGTTTACATAGAGGAAATATATGGAAGAAATGGTCAGGATAGAGAATATGACAACATCACTCGAAGAATCTCTTGACATACCAGGTTTTGTACAATCTGGACCCTACTTTGGTCATCAATCAGTAAGGACTATATGATTTGTATAAGTGTATGCATTTGTTTGATACTGACTCTCTGATTTCATATTAAATACATTTAATATGTCTTCATTTTGCCACCTTTTCTAAGATGATGTTTTCACTGTCACTATTTTGGAAAAGTGTTAGGAAAACAAGTCTCATCTCAAACGGATTTGTGATGATTGTCACATATCTGAAATCATAGTCACAATTCCATTGTATTTTTCAGAGTATTTTTAAAGGACTATACCTAATGACTAGCCAAGCATTTCTAGATACTTCAGTAGGAGCAGTGGGTCATGTTTTTCAATTCAATTTGGATACTATCTGCTAAAAATGCATAAGTAATTTAGTATACTTGATATAGTTTTTAAACGATTATTGTAAGTGAAGATTACATTATTCATTAAGATTCCTGGAGTTATGTTTCATATAAAAACAAATACTAAAAGAGATGGAAGCTAACATTATACATTCTTCCAATTCTACAGAGAGTAAACATAGAAAATGTGGGAGACTAATCTCTTTTATTGTTATGTTAATGCAAAATATTTGCATCTTTGGCATTCTTAATGACACTGTATGTATAGGTTTTTTTAAAATTGCCTTTCTTTATATTAGCAAAGACTAGAAGTGTCTATCATCTTTGTGCTGTCAGTGAAACTTTATGACCCTATGAATTGTTCCTATGTCAGACTGCTGTAGGACTTTTTCTGTATTTCCTAAAAAGTAATGTGCTCCTAAAAACTGAACTAAGATTTTAAAAACCTGGGAGCTCATTTAAGACCTGCCACTTACCAGGCAACTAAACTTTGAAAATTTACAACCTTATGAGCCTCACATTTCCATCTATCAACTGGGGTGAGAAACATGCTCTGGCTTCCTTCCTATGGTTGAGTTGTTAGGAGCAAATATGAACAATATGTGAAAGTATTTTAAAGTTGTGAAGTCCTATACAGAAATAAAATGTAATTATTTGAAGCCTATTAGGTTGTACTTTGAAAAATGATTTGACTTCTGCTTATTGATATCATGTATCACACATCAAATGTGGTCAGCCAAAATACTCTTCTGAATATCATCTTTCAGCCAATTCACTTTCACAATCAAGTTAGAAGAAGAAATTACGCACCCACATTTTCCAGAGTATTGCTTCCAAGTGCATCCTACAATGCTCTAAGGCTAGAATGCCAAGGGTCATGCTTCTGGCACCGGCTATAGGTGACCACTGTGGACGGCTGATTGTAGCTCCCCTTAGCTGCAAGGTGGGGATTTGGTCTTTTTTATTCACTGTATCTCAAGCACCTGGAACCGTAATTAGCTCGCACAACCTCTCCATAAATACTTGCTGAGTGAATAAAAGAATTTCTCTCCTATAATACTGAAAAGACCTGAGTACAAGTGGGAAAATGTAGTAAGTCATCTATGGCATATTTTTTAAGACAGTGATTTATGGTCATTAGGTTGCTCTCTTCTCCCTTCCTCTCAACATAAGCTTTTTTATGTTGTACTTCCAAGGAAATGCCTGTAGACTTAACTCTTTCATAAGGCTCATTCATATACAGATAGCATTCGTGCCTCAAGGTTTAAAACCTGCTCAGTGAAGACCGAGGGAATAAACAGCACAGCACTTTCTCTATCATGCCTTTTCTGTCCTTGAGAGCCTATTTGTTTGTACTGTTCTTATTAGTAGGCATTATATGTATACAGTGAAAAATTCAAATAACACCAAAGGTTAACAGGGAATGTGTCTGCTCCCAATGCTCTCTCTCTGTAACTCCAGCCTTTCCAGAAATATCCAGTTACTAATGACATATGCATCATTTCCAAATAAAAAGTAAAATCATACTTTTCATGCAAGAATTTAAAAAGGTTTGTGTAGTCAAATTTATCTGTATTTTAAGACTTCTTAATTTTGTATTATATTTTGAAAAGATTTCCCCACTCTAACATTGTGAAAAAAATTCCAATTTTATCATAATATTTTTATCACTTATTTTTTTCCATTTTATTCACTTGAAATTTATTTTGCACTAAGGGGTGATATGGAATTCAAATTTATTATTGTGTTTTTCTTTCAGGTGGATGGTGTGGGGGAAGAGGACATTTCCTCTCCCCAAATGGGGGTTCGTCTGGCTGGAGAATGGATTAAATTCACATGAGACAGAATAGCAAGAGAAAATTAAACAAAGGTTTATGAGGAACCATGGCCCGGGGCCTTTCTTCCCGAAAGAAGAAAGGGGACCGAAGAAGTGGGGTGCACAGAGTGGTTATATACCCCCAAACAGGGTGTTTCACATGTGATTGAAATGTCCCTTTTACAACAGTCATGAGGCTGCTCTGTCAGCACAGCGCTTGATGGAGGCAGATAGGTCTGCTGTCTCAGTGAACGCTGCGGGGTGGCAGGTGTGTTGCCTCGGGCTGGGGGGGGCGGGGGGCGGGTCACAGATGAGCCGCAATGGGTTCCCAGCCCAAAGAAAGATGCTTAATCTTTACAGAAATGCCCAAGTTGGGAGGGGGAGTGAAGTCAGTTACAGGAGGTTACCAGAGAAGCACAATAAAATGCAGATTTAAGTCCTTGCCTTTGGTATTGATTAAGAGTTTCTAGAGAGAAGGTCATCTCCTTTCTTCTTCCTGGTACAGAGAGGGAGGCACCTTTTACAGATAGAGATTTACCTTACAAATGTAAGTGTCCTAACAAAGGGCAAGTTCCATTCCTCAGAGCCTCCTCCCCTGTCCCAGTTTATCAAAAGCAATCAGCCTCAAATAATTCTGATGCCAAAGAGACATATCTTGGGGTGGCCAATTCCAGGTCCCCACATTGGCAAGTTTCCCCAAATCTATTTATTCAAGAATGAATCATTTCTTCAGGAAATGGAGGTTACCTTTATTACAAACTAAATTCCTGTTTGGGCATCTGTTTCTGAGTTCTGTCTGCTATCCCACTGAGCTCTCTGTATTCTTATGCATAAATACCCAGTTGCTTAAGTTTCTAAAACTATATACATATTGAAATATCTTACAGGGCTATTTCCTACCCATTATTCATCTTTTTAAGAAACTTCCCGGCAATTCTTGCCAAGATTTTTATTCCAAATAAACCCTATAATTAGCTTGTTTGGTTGCAAATAAATATCATTTTGGTTTTTGTTATTAATGCTGCACTAAATTTATGATTTATTTATAGAAAACTGATAACTTTATAAAACTAAGCCAAGGAAAATGCATGCCTTTCTATTAAAGTATTCTTTTAAGTCTTCCATTTCATTTTTATTGATATCTTCTACTTTTCCTGTTGAGATTTTCCAAAGGAAGTTCATCTTACTCTGTTACTGCTATAAATGGCCTATTTTCTTTCATTACGTTTTCCAGATGGTTGTTTTTATATAGGTTGTTTTATATAGGTTGTTTTCATATATTTAATAGGTTGTTTTGCCTATTATATTTTTACTCAGACATGTAATTGAAATTATTTTATATTCGGTAATAGTTTATCAGTTTATTTACATGTGTTTATAAGGTAGAGTTTCATCACTTCAAATATTTATTCCTTTGATTTTCTTTGCCAGTCTAAATGTGTCAAACAATTTCTCCTGAAAATATTATATATTTTAGATATTGGAATTCCTTTAGGTATTCTTGCCTTTAGAGGGAAAACTGTTAATTCGCCATTAAAAATGATACTGCATTTTGCTTTGTCTATTTCTATATCTACACAGCTCTACCTCTATCTACATAGCTATATCTACATTTATACAACACAGGTTTTGTCAGTGTGTGAATATAGATAAAAGCTGTGCTTTTTGTCTTACACCATGCACCTCTTGCTACATTTGCCCCATGTGACTCTTGAAGGAAAGCACAAAGGCTGGTGGAGTCTTCTGGGGCTCAGCCAACAAATTGTTTTTATGGTTCACTGAGTGATCCAGACAAGCACAATGGAAAAGTAACATTCATGGGCTGTTCCCTCTAGTTTATATAAGACAAAGCCTCTCAGGGAAGAGAGAATGTGGCACTGTGGTGAAAAACAGAAAGGTTTGTTTTTTGAGGGGCAGGGGTTGGATGATGGGAGGTGAATATGAAGATTTTTCTATCTCAAACAAAAGGACACATCCCTTCAGTGGTAAGGTAGAGTGAAAAGAATTGTAGCCCCAAGTCTGCTAATAACTGTGTGACACTTAATATATTGCTTAGCATTTTTCCCATTTGAAATGTGAGAAAGTTAGAGTAGATAATGCCAAAATATTTTTCATATTTAACATTATTCAAATTCTGTCACTTCGCGCCACCTAGCAGGTGACTACTCGGCAAGCTAGATTAGGAGACTAGATTATAATCTTAATTTGTGCATCTTTCTTCCCTACAGGTTCAAAATTTCGAGAAATAAGGCACTTCAAAGCTTCTATTCCTGCTTATTTGATCCTCATTTTCATTTGTATGAAAAATGGGAAATGAATTCAGAATATATTTCTGTTTAAGTTTATATTCTGCCAAGCTTTTCCCTAATTTTGCTGAAGAGCTTAAACTTTTATGTAGGTTAAGGCACTACTAAGTTGCAGCTTAAACTTTAAATAAGATTAAGCTCTACTAACATGCAGACTTCTTGGTTGGTAAATTAAAGGACTGGAAAATAGCTGTTTGGTTGACATGGAGAGGGTAGGTCCTAGTACTTCTAGTTTTTCTTGGAAAGCAAATATCAATGTTATAGGAGTTTAACTTAATGTTGTTCATGATTGTGAAGAGATATTTTTCTTCTGCTGAGCAGGTGCACTCATCATTACCCTTGCCAAGACATTTTAGTTCACAGAATTTGAAATACCAGGATATCTGCACACACGTTTGCTTTATGGAGAGCACGTGCTTGCCATCAGTCAAACTTGAAGCCTACAGAGTGGAAGCAGTGAAACGTGGGCTTGCTGCAAACTCTCCACTGAGTTTCCTGGAAATCTGATTCAGTGTCACCCAAGAGCCTATGAAACATGAACGGTAAGGAAGGATCACTAATAATGAAGTCCCGGCAAGCAGCCAAACTCCCTGCAATGGCGCCCTGCTCACTTAAATGTAGCTCCACTGGGCTGGATACACGTGGAGGATGGATGACAGCAGGATGCTGAAACAGCTGCTAGGTGATAAGCCGAAGGGAGCCAAATGTGTATGGGCAGGGAGGGAGGAGTACAGATATTAGGACGTTTGCTAAGGGCTGTTGAACACCACACGGCAGCACCATGGTGCTGTCTAGTCCTAGACCAGGACAAGACAATAGCATCAGAGAATCCAGCTTGGCCTATAACTTTCAGAAAAGAAGTGATTTTCTTTTTTTCCAAATAATATTAGGAAACCAAAACAATGGAAAGTTCTTTCCCAGAGTGCCGGACTGACTCTTATTTTGACAGCACTCCCTTAAACAGTCAACAGACAGATATCTAAATGTTTTGATTTTTCCTCTATAAAATCAGCAGGTTCCACATTTCCAGCCTTCAGAATATGTTCTTTTAGCTTCCTTTTCAAATCCTGTAAATCAGCATGAGAGAAAGAATGGCATGAGCTGAGGCAAGGTAATAAAAAATGAAAGAACAATTAAGAAGTAAAAAAGTCTGTACTACTTTTCTAGCAATTAAGTCCTCTCCTGGCGGGCTTTGTGTATTTTTGGAGATTAAATTAGTCTTAAGTTGGTGCTAAGATTGAAGTTGTTGAAGAAAAAGCATTACGTTGGGAGAAAAATACTGAAGAATTTTTATTGTTTAAAGGAAATATGCTGTGTCTGAATGCCCATTTGTGTGGATGCAGTTATCATCAAATACAATAGGTTATGGATTACTGATAGAATGACCCCATCTCTGGACTCCAAGTTTGAAGCTGACTAGTTGATTATGTCGTATATTGATGTACAGTTTGCGTATATGACTGGATTTGACTTACTCGTAGTTGGGTATTGACCTTAAAATCAAGATATTCTGGATTTCTCCCAAGTCTTCCAACCAGGAAGCACCATCTCGTCACTTACTTACGTTTCTGTTGTACATCTACCATGTACTTGACACAAGGCAAGGGACCGAGGGTACAACAAGGAATAAGAAATATATAATTCCTAAACTCCTGGAACTTGCATATGTATTGTTTAAAGCCTACTTTACCTGGTTTTGCTCAGCGACACCAAGTCATACAATACATGGCACCTGCTCATAAAAGGCCAGCAATTCTACTAGAAAAGTATGAACCACATGAACAGAAAATAATGAAAGGTGATATGTCATAATTATCTCACGAGTGCTTCAGAACAGGCAAACTTTTTCTAAAAAGGGCCAGAGAATAAATATTTTATGCTTTGAGGGCCAAATGGTCTCTGCTACCACTACTCAACTCTATCTTATAGCATAAAAGCAGCCATAGAGAAAAAGCAAAGTAATGGATGTGGTTTGGCTTCAATAAAACTTTACCTACAAAAACTGCTAGTAAGCTGGATTTGGCCCATGGATTGTAGTTGGTCTCCTGCCTCAGAAGACAATTTGTATGGGAGCAGGGGAAGGCAGGGAAATCACAACCAAAGATCAGAGAGAAGGTACACTGGATCTTAAACACTGGAAGAAAAAGTGGTTCACATCCATTTTACAGAATTTCAGCAAAATAGTTAGGATATATCCTACATTTTAGTAACAGTACATGAATTCATTAATCCAGACTCAAACTCGCTACCCACAATGAGTTTAACCTCATCTTTTCCAGTGCAACTATTTCTACATGAGGCTTCATCCTTTCCTTTGTTTTTGAACTTGATCCTTAGAAAAGATTTAGTCCCTGGATCTCTAAGCACTTAATAGATAATCACTGACTGCTTTAAGCTTGGGACTTTGTTTTGTATTTGCTGGGAAGCACAGACTTCTGTACTTGATAGGGAGTGAAAACAAGAAAAAGAATAAAGTATGGGATGTGTGTACATGAGATTGGTAGAAAAATGGGCTGTGATGGGAAGAATGAAAAATTAGGAAAGACTCTCAGAGATTGAAAGAGGGGTAATGATAAAAAAGCACATTAACCTTCTTCAGAAGGACTACACGCATGCTGTTCCCATGGACAGAGACAACTTCCTTAAGAATTTGATGACGTTGTTGGCGAACACCATCTTTACAGGGACTGCATGGAAAAATTATAATTCGTGGTGAGTTTATGAATATTTCATTAATCTGAATACACTGTCTTTTTCTATAATGTTCTCCATAGTCTCCATAATTAAGCGTTAATAATTTAAGTTGGTATTTGAGGTCTTCGAGGATTTCCAATTATAGTATAAGGATTGCAGAACTTTATCATTACTATTTTTCTTTTGGTAAGTTGTTAATTAAATAACAAGCTACAAATGATTCATTTTTAAGTGCCAAATAAGTTGTAAATAAGTTCACTTGCAAAGTGTCTACTTGTATATTGCTTGGGACTATCTAGGCAAGATATTTCTAAAAGACCTTAACACTTTGTGGTTCTGTATGTATCCATGCTTTCCAAATGGCATCCTTTCTGCCCGGCCCTTTCCCTTGCATTCTACATATAACTTAACCCCACAACTCAACATCCTCCACTTGACTGCTATCCCATTTTTCCAAAGGAATTTTCCTTGACTTTCCCAGGAGGATTAAATACAAACTACATCCGCTTGCTTAGCACTATCATGATACCTGTCACATTGATTTTTAATTGATGTTTTTGTTTTTATTAGATGACGAGCACCCAGAACACAGAAATTCTTTTTTGCCTCAATAGCCCCTGATTGTTCCTGGTACATAGTAGGCACTCAATAAATATTTGGAGGGACAACTGAATGATAGGTTCCCTCTGTACTATATAAGCATTAATGAGTACATCCCAGAAGCTACGGGAAAACATCTTTTCTGTAGAGTGATAGCTAATATCCTATGCATCTCATTTTCACACCTAATTTATTCATATTTATGGTCAACACACAATTGGAAATAATACACGGACATTACAAATACTGTCACCTATAGTGGTAATGTTTCTGATCTCAGATGGAGACAACTTGAGTTCATTACTGTCGTCATCAGCTATGGAACTCTGGGTAAGTCATCAAGCCTCTCTCAGCTTTAGTTTGCACATCTGTCAATTGATAATAGTATTCTCTATGGCTGCTCAGAGGAGGGAAAAGATAATTCTGATAATGGCTTTTAAATTACATCATGAAATATAAACTGTCGTGATTATTTCATTTCTTTTCATGTTCAACTTGAAGTATCACCAAGTAAAGTGTTGTTAAAAGCCTCAAGGAGTAGGACTTGCCTTGGAATTTATATGGAATGTTATTTGCAATAATTACCTATTTGCCCTTCATTCTTAACTGTTCCTACTGGATATTATAAATGCTCCAACAGCTACACATTTCCATGGTGTTATTTATTTCCATATTCGGTTCTGAACTTCTAATGACAAATGGAGAATTAAGTATAAAAAATTTAATTTTCTAACTAAATAGAATGAGGGGGTTAACCACGGTTCTTTAGATTTTAATGAGAATGATTGGTCTTTGATAGAGATGTGTTAAGTGATCAGTTTACAAAGGACATATATACCAGGGATTGGATATGCACACCAGGCTTCCTTCTCTAGGTATTCACTTGGCCAGCAGAATAATATTCTGTCTTTCTTTTGCTTGATAGGAATATGACTCTGCCTCTAGAAGATTCATGCTGTTTAACTCTGCATATCTGCTATCTGTGAAAGACAGTTTGGTCTCTAGAATGTTAACTCACATTTACAATGTTTGCAGGAGCTTGCGGTGCAGGAGTGAATCTTTAAAGAGACTTACTTCCGCATTCACCGCCCACCCTAGCTAATAAAATGGAACAGTGGAGGTGTTTGTTTTAAAAGTCACATTTGTTCTTCAAATCAGAAGAAAAACAGCAGATTTCTAAAAGCAGATGGCTTGAGTGGCGGAAGTAATTGCCTAGGTCATTCACATAGATCTAATGGAAAACTGTTGTTATCCTATACTGAAGTGTGCAAAATTCTTTCAATTGCCTTTCTTAAGTTCAACCTGCAACGCTTGGAAAAGAGATAGCAGAGTAGGTATTTTCAAGTAGTGAGGCCACCCCATAGTAGGACAGAATTTTTTGTCACTGAATAAATAAATCAATGACATGGAACAAATTTAACCCTGGTCAAAGCAACAAAATTTTTGTAACTCCTTTGTCTGGAGGTGATTCTTCTATTTGTATCTTGTAAATTGCAGATGAATGGAGTAGGAACTGAGGAGGAAGTAGAAAAGTGGGAAAGTGTATTTTACAGATCCCAGGCATAAGGATGCTTAATTCTGGATCTCACATGGAGTGATAATAAGCCCCTTAAAAGGGATGTTGACACTGGGGCCAGCCCTTCAATCAGGCAGCTTCAGGGTAGGAGACTCTCTAAAAACATTATGCCCCTGGGGAAGAAAGCCCAATTCCAGCCCTTTCTTTCCAAGTTTTTAGACCAACCTTCTAAACTGGAGTTAATTTGGATGCTTGGATGGGGCCGCTAACAAATAAAACAAGCTTTTCTTCCATTGTGGATGTTCTAACATTGGAAATGTAATGACTAAAATAAAACAAGGTAGGGCGGTAAAAACAATATGGTCATTGGATCAAGGGAGGGACAAGTTTAGGGAAGGTGCTCAGGAAGGCCCATTTGAAAATGTGGCAGTGGAATCGTGAAAGATGAGTAGGAGCAAGCCGTGCAGATAGCCTGTGTAAAGGTCCTGAGGCTGCAAATGTCTTGCTCTGAATTTAGAGTATAGTGAAAGGACAGGAGTGATGAGTGGAAGAGTGATGAGGTAGAGTCTGATCTCCTGGGGCTTTGAAGCTATTATAACCAGGTAATTAAGAAATCTCAAAGCATGGTGGAGAAACATAAAAACTTTTATTTAAATTTATTACTGGAAAATCCATTCCTTTTTCTTCCTGACTGGTGTCTTTCTGGTGATATTTTATTAAAATCTCTCCAGTCTACATTACAACTTCCAGTCTCATAGTTGAACCCCATGAACCCCATGCCTCAAAGTTCTACCCTTTCTCTGCCCCTGATGCTAGGGTGTGGGTCCTCTATGATGTTGAGTAGGGAGGCAGGAGAGGAAAAAGGACAAAGGGCTCTTACTTTATTGTTGCAATTGAGTTTTAGGCTCCCTCCTTGCCGACTTTCCCTGCTTCCCTGGCTGCCACTGCATGCCATCAGCCTCTGTGTGGCAGGCGCTGACCTGCTGGTTTCCGAACAGTGTGGGTGACAGTTCTTTTGAGGCCTTGCAGGTCCTCCCCATTGCCCAGGTCTCTGATCTTGGAGTTCTGACTCCTACTCAGCCCTCTTTTGCCACCCACACTGGCAGACTAGGTGCCAAAGCATGGGAGTGCAGACTCCTAGACTGCCAGCCAGCCATCACTGTAACTGATTGTTTTCCCTGCTGAGAAAGGCACAGAGGAAGGTCAGCAAGTTCACTGCCTAAACAGATATCCAACTGGGAGACAGAATGCCGGTCTCCCTCAATGGCAGCAACATCAGTGATTATCTGACAGTGTCCCTATCATCTCTTTGAGGAACTGGATGCCTCTCCCAGCAAGCAGAGCGCTATCCACAAGGCCAATGGTCTTGTGATGACCTTGTTCTTCTTAATATTCTAAGTATGTACGTTGGGGAGGGAATGGGGAAGTGGTGACTGGTTCTGGCATTTGGTAGATCAGACAGAATTAAAAATCAACATATAAAGTTGAATTTAATTTTCAATTACAGTTGAAAAATAATAGGTTGATTCTATAACATAGTGATTAAGAGTACTACGGGCTTTGGAATAATTGACCCATGTTCAAATCCTGGCTACTGGATTTGCTTAATGTCTACTCTTGTAAAAGCTAAATTCTTTTAGTACTTTAATTTCTAATTTGTAGATATGAGGAAAATTATAATTCCTACCTTATAGGATTATTGTGAAAAGTAGATGGGTTAATCTCTAAAGCATATACAAGAGTACGAGCATAGACTAAGGACTCAGTGAATCTTAGCTATTATTAAATAGTCTGGTTAATAATATTTTATGTGATCACTCTGACCACTAAATGAAAAATAGACTGGAAGGGAGAGAGCAAGGCAAGGATGGAAGCAAAGAGATCTTTAAGGCAAATAGTGGAGCCTTAAAAGAAATCTTACAGAGGTTTGTAATAGTGTGGTACAGGTAGAGGTGGTTAGGCAGTCATTTTCAATATGTGTTTCTAGGCATAGCTGTCAGGACTTGTTGAGGAATTTTTCATGGGCTTGATGAAACCAAGAGGAATCAAGGATGACTCTGACATTTTCAGCCTGAGAATCCAGGAAAACTCTTAGGTATTTAAGGCCATGGGGCTATATGAGATCAGAAAATAAAAAGAAACAAAAATATAAGGGTCAAAATGGAAGAAACTAAACTGTCTTTATTCACGGATGATATCATTCAGAGATTCTGTCATATGCTATTAGAACTTAAGCACATGATGTAGATAAGAAAAATCTACATGAAAAAATAATAATGTTTCCTGTAGGCAGAATAATGGATCCCCAAATATGTCCACAGCCTAATACCTTGAACTATGAATATGTTGCCATACACGGCAAAAGAGACTTTGAAGATGTGATTAAAGTTAAGGACATTGAGATGATGATATTATCTTGGTGAGCCCATTCTAATCACATGAACCTTTTAAGTCTGAGAACCTTTTCTGCCTAGATCAAAGAGAGATGCAATGATGGGAGAAGAGTCCGAGAGATGACAGCTTGAGAAGGATTTGATGCCTACTGCTGCATCCAAGATGCAGGGAGCTATGTGCAAGCACTGAAAAGAGGAGCTAAGGGTGGCCCCCTAACCAACATCCAGCAAGGAGACAGGGACCTCAGTCTTACAGCCACGTGGAACTGAATTCTGCTGAAACCTGGATGAGCAAGGAAGTGGATTTTTCCCTAGAGTCTACAATATCATGCCAACACCTTGATCTGAGTCCACAGAGACGCACACCAGACTTCATGCTACAGAAATGCAAAATAACTAATTTGTAGTATTATTTTAAGCCACTAAGCTTTTGGTAATTTGTTGCAGCAGCAAGAGGAAATTAGTACACATACCATCAAGTTTAGCCACGTTAAGTGTATACTTTTTTGACATTTAGTAAATTGACAGAGTTGTGTAACCACAATCCAGTTTTATAGCATTTCCATCCCCTCCAAAAGATCCCATGTGACTATTTACCATCAATTCCACTTCTGATTCCCAGTCCCAGGCAACGACTACCTGCTTTCTATCTATACAGATTTTCCTGGACATTTTATATAAATTAAACTGTATGATGTGTAGTCTTTTGCTTCTGACTTCTTCACCCAGCATAATGTTTTCGAGGCTCACTCATGTTGTAGCATTTATTAGTATTTTGTTCCTTTTCATGAGTGACTACTATTCTGCTGTGTGGCTAAGGCACAATTTTATCCCCCTACCACTTCATGGAGATTTGGGTTGTTCAGAATTTTTACTGTTATGGATAAAGCTGCTATGAACACAAGTCCTTGTGTGGACCTACGTTTCATTTCAGGCAGATAGCTAGGAGTGGAATTGCCAGGTCATAGGGTAAGGTTTTATTTAACTTTTTAAGAAATCACTGAAAGTGGTTGTACCATTTCACATTCTCATTAGCAATATTTAAAGATTCTGGTTTTTCCACATCCTCGCCTACACTGTTGATTGTCTGCCTTTTTAAACAGCTACTTTAGAGGGTGTGAGGTGGTATCTCATGTGGTTTTAACTTGTATTCCCTTAATAACTATTGAGCCGAGCGTCTTTTCGTGTGCTTATTAGCCATTCATTTATTTTCTTTGGTGAAATGTCTATTCAGTTCATTTGCCCATTTTTTAATTGGGTTGTTTTTCTTAGTATTAAATTATAAGAGTTCTTTATATATTCTGGATACAAATGGTGCTGGGAAAATTGGATATTTTCAGGAAAATTGCTTAGACACTTACCTCATATCATTCACAAGTAATTAACTTAAAATAGATCATACGCCAAAATGTAAAGGTTAAAATCATAAAACTTCTAGAAAAATATATAGGAGAAAATCTTTGTAAACTTATTTTAGACCAAGAAAGAAAAGAATACACATCTAATTAAAGATACATATATATATATATATATACATATATTTGTGGAGCATATATATTCATATATTATATGCATGCTTCACACATGGTATTTTCTCCCAGTCTGTGACTTGTCTTTTCATTTTCTTAGGGGTGTCTTTGGAAGCCCAAATTTTTTTTGTTAATAATGAAGTTCAAGTTTATTTTTTTCTTTTATGTACCATTATTTTGGTGTCATATCTAAGAACCCTTTTCCTAAAATAAGTTCATAAAGATTTTCTTCTACATATTGTTCTAGAAGTTTTACAATTTCATCCTTTACATTTTGGCATGTAATCCATTCAAATTAATTGTTTGTGTATGATATGAGGTGCCTAAAGCAATAATTTTCGTAAGAATATCTAATTTTCCCAGCACCATTTGTTGAAACGACTATCCTTTCTCCCACTGAATTACCTTGGCACCTTTGTCGCAAATCAATTGAACCTAAACTCTGGGGTTTATTTCTGGACTCTGAATTCTATTCCAGTGATCTATATATCTTTCCTTACACCACCACCACAGTGTCGTTGTGATTATTGTAGACTTATAGTAAGCTTTGTCATGGTTCTTTTTCAAAATTGTTTTGGCTATTGTTGGAGCTTTTCATTCCCATTTAAATGTTAGGATAAGCTTGTCAGTTTTTGCAAAAGAACATCTGCTGGGTTTTGATAGAGATTGTGTTGAACTCACACACAAAACTGTGAAGAATTGCCATCTTAACAATATTGATCTTTCCAATGCATGAACATGGAATGTTTCTCCATTTATTTTAGATCTTTAAAATTTTTTTCAGCAATGTTTTGTTGTTTTCAGAGAACAGGTCTTGAACTCTTTTTGATCAATTCATTCTCAAGAATTTTATTTTTCTTAGATGCTGTTCTGAATGAAATTGTTTTCCTTAATTTTATTTTCAGATATGCATCCTTATTAAAGGGATATTTGATAATTCATGGGGGCAGTGGGAAGCATATAGGGTTTTGTGTTAAGTATCTGAGGGTATATTTGGAACTGGGAAATGGAGATCTTTGCAAAAAATGAAAAATTAGCCAAGGATGAGTTGAGAAGGGCCTGGACAAAAACAGTAGCAGGGACAAATATGCTTTCCAAGACAGTTTGGGGTGAATGTCTACCTTACATCTAGGGAGCCAAAAATAAGATGCTATTCAGAACCCATCGCCCGCCTGGCCTTGTAAGGGGACGGGGGAATGCTCCCACAAACGAAAGATTTGCAAAAACGAAAAATTGGCGTGGGGAAACAACGTTTTCATTTTAAGCAATGTTTTTGACAAATAATCACTTATAAATTTCTTTTTTATATTTAGTATAATCAATGTTCCCTGTACTTTATTTACCATGCAGAAATTTTCAAAGGCTCGGGTTATAGCTTTACAATGAAGCAAAAAATAATAAATAAAAATGACACCTATTCATTTACTTCTGTTGAACATTCCCCAAACTGTGTAAAGTTGTGTTGAGTATTAAATGAGGTAATATCTAGCACAGTGCAAAATATTGGCCAAAAAACTATCACTCAATAAATATTCGTTTTCTTTCCTTCCGCTTGTCATTCATATTCATATTTATTGAAAATAAAATTATACTTGACCATCAAAAAAGATGTTTCCTCTAATATTTTTTATATTATCAAGGCAAAATTAAGATAAAAAATACCAACAGAAATTTCACAGTATGCATCCTACCAGGACAAGAAAATGAGCCTGTAATTAGATAAAAGTACACCCTTTTCAAAGAATTGTATCACTAAATATTCAAGATTACGTGCATTAGTGAGGACGTAAAGGCAAAGACATAGCTTTTTGCAAGGCTTCTGACAGTAACTAACCATTAGAGAAACATTAAATGAAACATTGAAAGGGGAAAACAATTCAAGAAATGGACCAATTTGAGCAACTCAAAGCACTGCTTTAGATGGCACATTTAGAGAAGAAAAGACAAAAGAGAATTAGAAAGAAAGAATCGTTTAAAGACAAAGTGGCCACTGTCCCTTGATTGAGAGGTCACACTTCAAATCATTTTGACAGCGGAAAAGGAAAAAGAATATAGTTTTCCCAGAAGGTAGTTTAAAAATTTTTTTTTAAAATAACTTAATATAAAGAAAAGGACAGCAAAGCTGACCCAGAAATGACTAAGAGATTTAGCTGCAGAAGCTATGACCAACATAGGACTAAATCCAGATAAGGAACATTTAAAAACCGGATGCAGAATAGGTGACGTGAACAGTTCACTAACTTGGCATTTTCTGGCTCCTTTAGAAACTCTGTCTCCCCCTAGCAATATTCTACCCTTCCACTCAGTTTAAGTATAATCTTATTTTTTCCAGCACGATCTGGGTTTATGACAACTTCCATTTCTTTCATAGCAGAGGCATTTATTAGATATATTGCTTATGACAAATTCTCTCAAGACTTAGACTGTAAAATCAATAGCAACACCAAAACACACTTACAGCCATTCCTCACTGCTCATTTTAGAAATCCTAAATATGTAAATATTATCTACAGATTTGCTGCATATTCTGTAAAACGTATTAAAGGTGACAATAAAATGAAGTATGATTTGCTTTTCCTCTCACAGCCCTCTGATCAAACACAGTTGGCATTCACGTTATAGCTTGGGAGATTTTTTTCTTGGTTTCATTTTGAAATGCTCAGTGGTCCTGCCACTTGGGCTTCTGGCTCATACACACAGAGAAACCTGAAGGAATGAGGGAATTATCTGGATGATTCATGCAAATACTCAATTTTCATCTGGATTATATGTATGTCAGTAAGCCTGACTTGATTAGATCTTCAGGTTTGGAGTTAAACATATCTGGACACGAATTCAGTTTACGCTGCTTAGCCTCGTTAATGTTCTAGTCTCTTTTATAAAGTAGGAAAAGGAAATTAATAGAGTAATAATAATTCCAATGAAGATTAAAGGAGATGATGCCTAATGCCAGGAATCGTAGTCATTCAGCAAATGCCAGGGGCTGCAGCAGTCATGGTAATAATAATCGGTGTGGTATCAGCAGCAGTAGTAGTAACCATGTGAGTACTAGAGATAGCAGTTGTACTACCAAATTTGGCCTGAATTATCAAAAACTAATTTTTTATTTTACTTTTATTCTTGAACCCCAGGTTGAGCCAACTAGTAAATGAAAATCTTTATATGTGAAGTGAGGAAAATAAATCATCATAAACATGGCCTCAACTTACAATGTTTATAATCTATCACTGATATCTTACATATTATATACTCTCTCTTATCTCCAAAAACAACCCTCAGGGAGGGAATATTAGTGGAACTCCAAGTCTAAGTGGCTAACACATCCGTGACTGGCTTCATTTAAAAGGGGGATTGTTTGACTCACATTTGAAGCCACGGGTTAGTAGAGATGGAAGTACCTCAGCATGTCACTCGATGCCATGTGGAGGCTCTGTGACTGGCTAAGTGTATATACGAAGTATGTATGTCAGCTGATGTGCTTCTCTTCATCAGAGGCTTGTATGTAGTCAACTCTAATTCCATGTCTTCCACATCCCTGGCCAAAGGGAAAATGGGCCTGGGCTCCCTCATCTCTAGTTTGAATGAAAGAGTGGAGGAAAACTGCATGGTCCAGCTCTAGTAATGATCTCACCCCCTGGCAACAATCCCTCCTGGAGGATGGAAGTAGAGTTGGGGCAGATTAGCCTAGTTTATGTGACCTGACCATCCCGTGTCCAGGAGGATGGGATCTGTAACATCAAGAGTACAGCAAGGATTGCTACGCCGCAAGAAAGATAGCAGCTAGATCGTGCAATCAGAACTCCTTATTCACAGGTGGGAAATTAAGGCTCTGAGACAGTGAGTAATTTTAAACTCTCAAAGTCATAGTGAGAATTCAAATTGTCTCTTTCACTGCAAAGCCCATCGTCTGTCCACTGAGCCACAGGACTGTCAGAATTTCATGGATAATATTTATGTAACGAATTTGAGTAGTAGGTATTGAATATCAAGTCACGGAATCCATACCGTGTCCTGAAGTGTAGCACTGAGCAACGCCAGTTCTCTTGAAAACTGGTAAAACTCCACAGTGCTACAAAAGAAATTTACTGAAACTTCATCAAATCCACTGAAATAATGTGTTTTCTTAAATATCCCTGATTCTACTCACTCAGCAAACAGCCCAGTTGCTTTTTATCATTTAGTTTACCAATTTTCAACAGTTACAGCGTACTTAACAGAACCTTTCATTAGTAATGCCTCCCCCAAATCTGGAGAATTTCTTTCCTATTTTCCTGAAGATCTCATTGAGCTCCTGAGAGGGTATATGTACATACATGTAACATAACTCAATCACGATTATCTGCTACTTCAGCAATTCTGGCCATGATTCAATAAAAAATACAGGTTATTTTTTGAACCATTTAAGTGTCCAAATGCATGCTAAAGAAAATTACTTAATTCACTGGATTATAAGACTCAAGGTCGGTAATACCAAAGAGTCTGTAAATATATCCATTCCATTCCTTCTTTACCATTTTTTGACCCCTAAAGTCATTGATTTAGTCAGTTTTCTTCCCCCAAATTAACCTGGTTATTTTGTTTTGATATGAACCCCCAAATCATGCGCTTTTCTCAAGTGCCTCCTAAGATATTACAACAAACTAACACAGTAACACAGTCTATTATGCTTTGTGGCATGATTAATAATACAAATAAAATGTGCCTTGATGTAATTTGCTGTTTGAAATGTTAGTGGTTACAATTTATTAAGCTATTTATAAGTAAGATTAAGTTTTTCTGTAATTACCTGACTTTTCCTCCTATGTCTACCATAACATTCTTTATCTTGCTACCCTGTAAATTGCTCAACAATGATTCCTTTTGTTTTCTGAATCTATATTTTATTGTGCAGAGTAGTGTGATCATCATCCTTGGTCTTAATGGCAAGCCTGCCTTAAAACCTATTTACTCTGTTTTCTAGGTAGATAAAAAGTTCAAATTTTGTATTATGCAAAAAACTCCTATTTTTGAAAGGAATTCAAAAGTTAATGTTGTCATAATCCTAAATAGATGAAGCAATGGTGAAGAAAACTGCAGAGCAAATATGAAATTTAATAATGGCCTTCCAACAGCTTGCCTTTCAAATTGTTAGGAATTCATTAAACAATGGTTGAGCAGCGCTGACAATTAAATTACTCTCATATGAGGTATCTAGCCATATTATGAATATTGCATCCTACATAGCTCACATTTCTAAAGGGATGTAGACAACAAATTGGATTTCAGATAATTAACATGAGGCTTGAATTCCGTCTCCAGACACATCCCACTCTGTTCCCAAGCAAAAATAATTGGGATGTAACTGTATAAAGAGGGTTAAGATTAAAAACGTTAAAGAAAAAAAGGAATGTAGAGCTTGTGGCTGCATTAGAAGGAGTCGATCACACCTAGAATAGTTAGGGGCAGAAGTGGTAATAGGGACTAACTCCATAGAGTTTCAAATATTTTGCACACATTAAGCCTTTTGAAGCTCGCATTCTATGAGAGAGCTACTCTTCTTTTCCCTACAGATGGTTAAGCAATTGCTGTTTGTATATGCTGCAAAATAATCACCACAGCAAGTCTAGTTAACGTCCGTCACTGCACACAGTTACTAATTTCTTTTTCTTGTGATGAGAACTTTTAAGATCTACTTTCTTAGTAGCTTTCCAATACACAATACAATATTATTAACCAGAGTCATCATGCTGTACATTACATCCCCAGAACGTACGGATTTTATAAATGGAAGTTTATACTTTCTGTCCACCTTCACCCATTTTACCCACCCCCCCATTTCTGGCAACCACCAACATGTTCTCTGTATTATTTCACTGAGCATACTTCCCTCAAGGTCCATCCATGTTGTCACACGTGGCAAGATTTCATTATTTTTTATGGCTAAATAGTATTCTACTGTAGATATACACCACATTTTCTTTATCCATGCATCGAGCAGTGCACACTTAGGTTGCATCCATGTCTTGACTATTGTAAATAATGCTGCAATGTACATGAGGGTGTATATATCTTTTTGAATTAGTATTTTATTTACTTTGGGTAAATACCCAGAAGTGGAATTGCTGGATCATATGGTAGTTCTATTTTTCATTTTCTTGAGGAATTTCCATGCTGTTTTCCATAGTGGCTGAATCAATTTACATTCCCACCAACAGTGCACAGGGGTTCCCTTTTCTCCACATTCTCACCAACACTTGTTATTTCTTCTCTTTTTGATAATAGCCATTCTAAAATGTGTGAGGTGATAACTCATTGTGGTTTTGATTTGCACTTTCCTGATGATTACTGATGTTGAACATCTTTTCATGTACCTGTTGGCCTCTGGAAAAAACGTCTATTCAGATCCTCTGTCCACTTTTTAACCAGATTTGTTTTTGCTGTTGACTTGTATGAGTTCTTTGTATATTTTGGACATTAACCCCTTATCAGATATATGATTTGCAAATATCTTCCCCCAATTGTTAGGTTGTCTCTTCATCTGGTTGATGGTTTGCTTTGCTGTGCAGAAGCTTTTTAGTTTGATGTAGTCCCATTTGTTTGTTTTTGCCTTCACTGCCTTTGCTATTGGTGACAAATCCAAAAAATCACCACCAAGACCAATGTCAAGGAGCTTACCACTTATGTTTTCTTCTGGGAGTTTTATGGTTTCAGGTATTATTTTGAGGTCTTTAATCTAATTTGAGTTCCTTTTTGTGTATAGTGTAAGATAGTGGTCTAGTGCCATTCTTTTGTAATGTGGCTCCTCAGTTTTCCCAATTATCTATTTTTGATAGTTTAATATCTTAACAGTAGAACCCAACGTGTATGCAAATCTTTCAACTTTTATCAAAGAATTATATATAAATATCTAGGACAAATATTTACTATAGATAGCCATTTTATTAGGTTTTAAGTTTTAATATTAAAAGATACACATGAAACACAGATGAGAAATTGGATTCTTATAGTTTTACTACATTTTGGAAAGATAGGGCTCTAAAACCATTCATTTTACTATTTTTAGTTCAAAGCCACTACCATGTAGAGAACAACTGTTGTATTTCAGTCAATGGATTAAGATTTTAAGGATCTCTCTATATATCCTTATATATATATCCTTATAGAGATTCTTATAGATACATATCACTGAGTCTACCTTTGAGAATTTCACAGCAGACAGAAGACAGCTATATGTGATAAATATACTATTACAATATCTCCTAAATTATGTCCTCATTTTCATTGAAAGCTATGCTAACTTTCTAAAATAGAAATTCGCTTATGGCATTCATAAGATCAAAATATTTCAAAATTTTCTTCCCCTGTAGGGAAACCTTATGACTCCTTAACTATAATTTTATTCATTTCATTAGTGGCCTGAGTATGTTTTCAGATGAATTTGCCTTTCTATCACGCTCCTGCCTCTCTGTCATCCCTCCTATACTCCTATATTCTCTACATCTAGGCATTTATGATTTTTCTGTATTTCTTGATTGTGTTTTACACACATTGAAAGTATTAGGGGTCATTAAAATTATGAGAATTATATCTAGGATCAATAGTTTTTAAGTGAAAAATCAGGCATATCTCCAGAGAACTATAACCTTAAACTTACAGGCTTTGAGTTATCTTATTGAGCCATTCTAACTTCCCTGATTTGAGTCTGGTTACCTCAGTATAGATTATACTATGTGGTAGAGTTCAATTACATTAAAATATAGCAATCGGTGGGCTTCTTGGTTTGGTGAAATTAAAGCAAAATGCAAAAAATCTACAAGACATGACCATAATTCATATTGATATGAAAATGACTATGTCATTATGCTAATTCAAATTTTATAGGAATTATAAGGCCATGTAAGAACATTTTTCTCTGTTTTAACAAAATAAAATATAAAAGGACTTCAATATTAAAACAGAGAATTATGACAAACATCATACAAATATACAACACAACTTCTAGAAATAAAATGAAATATAGTCCTTTAAAAGCTAAATAAAGGAGATAAACATTATATTAGAAACAATTGAAGATAGAATTAGTTTGAGGACATTGCAAATAATGCCAAATAAAGGAAAGAGATTGAAAATACAAAGGAAAGATTAAGAGAAAATAAAGAAAAAAATGAGGTTAGTGATGCTTGATATTTGCATAGTGAAAGATGAGAAAAGATGAGGGAGATGCAATATTAAAAGAGAAATTGCCCAGCAGCTTTTCCAGAATAAATCCTCAGAATCAGGACACAGAGTGAGCACTAGGAAGGCCAAATAACACACAATTAGGTAACTCAATGCATATGAAAGTAAATTCCTAAAAACAACAAAAAGAAAAGAAAGCTTAGGTATAATAATCAATAATCACACGGAAATCTAACTATTCATTGCAAGACCAGAATCCAGATAATAACGTAACACAAGAAAATTTTTAAAATGTTTAATAGTGTAGGTTCAATGCAGATATTTTTTGACAAGGATTGAACTTTTAACAGACCCTCAATGTAAGAGATAAAATGATACATATTTTAGGAAGAAGAAAATTAAACTTCGATGGATGGATTGAGATGCAAGAAATAATGATCAAAAGACTAGGGTAAATTTAAATAACTATTGGCTAGAAATACAGAAGTAATGATGGCAAATGTTTGGGAAAGACAAGGTAAAAATACATTATTCAGTTAAAATAACACTGCAGTGAGATTGCATTTTAGCATCATTTTATTGATTAAATTTTGACTGTATAAAATTAAGTAGTGATAAAATTTTAAGTGTAACCACCAAAAGAACAGAACTAAAATGTGTAGCTTTCAAGCCAGGGGAAGGAGTAATAACAGATTTTAGAAACCTTTTATCCAGGCAGAACAAATGTAATCTAACAACTCTTTAAAAGTGGAGACCCTGGCAGATGGCACAGAAACAGAGATCGTAGCCTAAGGAGGATTTGATCCTCTGTTACTATCTTTTAAGACGGAGGAAGGGGGGACCAGCCCGGTGGCGCAGCAGTTAAGTTCACATATTCTGCTTCTCAGCGGCCCAGGGTTCGCCGGTTTGGATCCCAGGTGTGGACATGCCTGGCAAAAGCCATGCTGTTGTAGGAGTCCCATGTATAAAGTAGAGGAAGCTGGGGACAGATGTTAGCTCAGGGCCAGTCTTCCTCAGAAAAAAGAGGAGGATTGACAGTAGTTAGCTCAGGGCTGATCTTCCTCAAAAAAAAAAAAAAAACCAAACAAAAAAAAAGAAAAAGAACAGAAAACAAAAAACAAAAAGATGGAGGAAGGGGCCATGAGCCAAGGAATACAGGTGACTTTCAGAAACTGGAAATGACAATCAAACGTAGGGCCTTCAGAAAGGAGTGTGTCCCTGTCCAGATGTTGATTTTAGTCCACCGAGACCCATGTAGGACTTCTGTCCTCCAGGACTGTGAGGAAGTTGTATTGTTTCAAGCCACAGAATCTGTGGTAATTTGTTATTGCATCAATGGGAAACTAATACAGTGATGATAAACAAAAAAAATATTTGCTGATTGAGTAAATTTCCACCATCACCACCACCACCAAAACAAGAAACATACACAATTAGAAAATGTAATTTTAAAAGAAATTATTATTTATAGCACTTCCAGGAAATACAAAGTCGAAAGGAATAAATCTGACAAGACATGTAGAAGTCCTTGGAGAAGCATTGCTTTCACATTGTATAATCTCTTTGGTGAAAACTTAAGACACGTCTAACAAATGTGCCACACCACACACGTGCTTTAAATCTCCATTTTTTCAAGCACGTAAGCGAATATCTGAAACCTGAGTTAATTCTATGGAGGGAGGAAGGTGGGGAAAAGTGTTCCAGAAAAGGAAAGAACATTCATTTTGGAAAGACCAGGAAGAAGGAAAAAGAAAGCTTTGGTACAGGAACTGAAAAAAGGCCATTGTCATTGTGCTGGAGAGCCAAGTGGAGGGTCCTTTAAACTTAAGCTCGTAGGGAATCTGAACCCAGATTTATCCAGTCCAAGTTTTGGATTTTAGACTTTGTCTTTTGCGTAGTGGAAAGACATAGACAGATTTAAATAAGTGAGTGTCCTGAAAAGTTTGTGTTTTAAAAATATCTAGAAGTCAGCTCTGTGGAGTGAAGGGAGTGTGAAGTTATAAGCAGTAGACTCTCTGCCTTCATTCATTGAGTCAGTCAGTCCAGTCTAGATAAAAGTCCCTGCCTGCAAAGAGCTTTCATTTTACTGGAAAAGGAGACACTAAACAAGTGAGCATAATATGCAGCTTTCCGATGGCAGTAACAGCTGTGGATGCAGGGAAGGGGAGTAGAAAGCACAGCAGGCAGAGTGATGAGAAAGGCCCCTCCTGAAAATGTGACATTTCAGTAAAGACTGGAAGGAGATGAGAGTGAAACATGACTGGAGGCAGAGGAGGGTTAAGTTTTATGTCATTGTATTTTTAAGCTGGGAAATACTGGAATGTACTGTACTTTAAAGGGCCCAGTGTGTGCGGGGGCTGGAGGGGTATCAGTAAGTAGTGGTTACAGATTCTCCCTTCTTTTTGGAATATTTGGCTGTTTTCACTTCTGGACCTTAAGGAAAGCAATTCTCCCAGAACACTCTTCACCTTCATCCCATGCCTTCTTGCTGGTATAATTCATCAACACTTCAGTTCTTGGGTTTTGGGGGGGTTTTTTTGCTCAGGAAGATTTTCCCTGAGCTAACATCTGCTGTCAATCTCCCTCTTTTGTACATGAGCCACCGCCACAGCATGGCTACTGACAGACCAGTGGTGTGCTTGTATGCCCAGGGACCAAACCTGGGCCACTGAAGCAGAGGGTCCTGAACTTTAACCACTAGTCCATCAGGGCTCACTCTTCAGTTCTTGTTTTGAATATCATTCCCTCTAGAACGTCTTTCTTTTCTCTTGGACTATAGCATTTGCTTTGTCTGTGTACTTGCTTAAGACCTTGCACTTCTCTTTCATCACCCTCATTACACTTTACTGAAAATACCTTTCTTCCTTTCCTACTGTTCTGTAATGGCTGTGGTGTAAAGGACAATGAGATGGATTTCCTGCATCCTAGACCCGACCTATAGGATAAATAAATGACAGTAATGCTCTGTGAATTGAAAGAAACACCTTCCTCTTACAGCATTAAAAAAAAAAATGTTTGCTTGGAGTAATATATTCTCTGGGTACTCTTCATATTCCTTTGAATACTTTGTTCAGCAGTTACTTACTGATCACCTGCAATGTACCAAGTGCCATATGACCAGTGATGGGTTTTCAACGGTGAATAAGAGAATGGCTCCTTTGCTGACAAAGCTTCTTAGAATTTAATAAGAAAGGGTACCTATCCTTAACAGCTACTGATAATATGCTTATATTTGGAGAGGAAAACCACTAAATTAAGTAATGTGTTTTGATTCAGCAAACCAATGTAAGTGATTACCTCCTTGCTAAGCACTGTGGCTGAAGTAACATAAATAAAAGAGACTCAATTCCTGCTCTAAAGGGCTCATAATCTATCAGGAGATAGTGACTACAGAGCTTGAGTGAATAAATTGTAGTGCGATTGTGTGACTTGAGTTTGTGGGAACACAGAGAAGTGGGCAACGTTATCTAAAATCTGAAGCTTTGGAAGAATTCACAAGGGAAGTCACATCTTACCTAGGTCTTGAGTCTGGAACTGATTTACTAAGTGAGATCTCTCCAGAACATTCTAGTGAAAGATAGCATGAGTCAAGGTCAGCAGGTAGACACCTTCAGTGACTTTTCAGAATTATTAACCAGCCTTAATATCTATTAAATATTTAAGGAACAGCATCATATGATCTAACATGTGTCAATGCCTGGGATGTGGTGAGAGTTGCCATGGGAATGTAACTCCCTTATAATTGGGATTGCAGGTGACGCAACTTCTCTATTTTGGTCTTTTCATAAAATGACATAAGAGTGACAGTGATCAATATACAGCTCACAAACATAATTGTCTCTTGTGTAAATTAATATAGTACATGTAATTTTTGTTTTTTAAAATCCCCTTAAAAGCAGCTACTCTATTATATTTTCATTAACTGCCATGAATTAGTTTAACCTAAAGTCAATTTACACACTCATCACTCTTAGCTCTATGGAATCAGCGTCAGTGATAATTGTTTTGTTATTTGATTTCATTTGGAATATTTAACTCTGTAGAGACCTGCTTTCATTATAGTGCTGCTTACCCTGTTAAAATGAGGCATTGACTTTATTTATATCCCTGATACAGAGTGCAAATTGTGGATAAAAGTGTATTTATTGATGCAATCTGCATTGTTCTTCAGGATTCATGATCTTTCATTAGATTTTCAAAGGTGACCAAGACTTGATAAAGACTCAGAAGCACTTGAAATTCTTGTTTTTTGCATTTTCCAGTTCTTGGAAAACTTAAAATGACTCCAATCAAATGTTTTCATGAAAGCAGAAGTTATTTTTAAGTATTTTTCTTCTTTCAAAAGAGGAAAAGTTAGTTCTCATGAGATCCATTATGCAACTCATTCATAGCACCGATCTTTATCAGTACTCAATGGATTACTCTAGATGGTCAGCTGCTAATGTCTGTGATGGAATCTTATTTGTTGTCACATATCTGGTATTTTACACAATATATGTCACATAGTTGGGCCTCCATAGATGTGAAAAATTTGGTAAATGAAAGACATGAGCTCCTTTTTCTGTTCAGCGCCTGCTGGATGAGTAAGTGCAGGATGCTATTTCAGCTCTAATCATGCTGCCTTGACATAGTCTGTTTTGTGGTTATATCCATTCTGTGACATTAGCTATTTAGGTCACAGTCCTTGACGCATAGTAAGTGTTTGAGAAATATAAATTCAAAATAAACATTTATTAATTAAAGCAAACAAATCGATGTCTGCAACTGCTTTTGTTTACTTAAAAACAAATAAAATAATGAACGTATTTCACCTTCAGGTATTCTATTATTTGTAACTCTACTTTCATTATTTATGACTCACCTGTTGTCCTTTAATATTATAAAGTTGCCAGTGGCGAGTCTGAGCCGAAATGCCTGCCACAGGGGGATAGGACTACATTTTAATGAAATCAGCAGAAGGGACTCTCAGTGAATTTCCATCATAATTTAAGGCCTTGTTGAAACATGATAAATGATCCTTGTCCCTGATCGTTAGACTACCTGAGCAGTGATATGTCATTCATGTCTTCCTATTCTACTTTTGAAACTGCCACGTGGGTAGCAAATGTACAATAAATATATTCCTTGGTTAAATTTGTATTTCAGAAATTTCAATGTGTTAAAAAAAATAGGAGTAGCAAACTTAAAAATAGCTGAGAATACCAGTGAATAAAAAGACTTATTGACCATCCTCAGCTCCATCCCTCATTTTATGGCTCGGAAAAAAAATCCAGGTATGTTGAATATTTTCCCCAAGGTGATAACCAGTTACTGTTAGATCTAGAATTAGAACACATATATTTTTCACTCATATATTAATTTCACAAGCATTTATTGAGTGATTACAATGTTCCAGGCACCATACTAGGTATATATTAAGTTAAAAGACTAATTGTGCTTTGAAAGTCTTTGAGTCTAGTCAAAGTGACTGACATTTTAGAAATAATTGCAAACAGAGTAAAAGAAAAGAGCTCCAAGAGGGGTTATGTACAAGGTCAATGGGGTCACAGAAGATGCAAATGTAAGTCATTCTCATGGTATCAGAGAAGGATTCATACAGTGGAGATGGGTTGAGAGACGAGTAAATGTAATTGAAAGAGAGAAATGAGGAAAAGACTGAAAGAACTACACTCTGACCATGATGGAACCTGCAATTCAACTAAGCAGTATGGACTTGGGAACAAAGAAGAGTCGTTAAAGTATTTTAAGCAGGAAAGTAAACTCCTTTAAAAGTTTATTATCTATTTTATAGACGTAACTAGTATGTCACAGTTTTACATACCTGAGTGTTTACATTAACTTCCCAAATTATGGTGACTTTGTGCTCTCATTTAGCATGAATTGAGAAAATCTAATTTTCATTTAGTTAATTTTTAACCCATCATGTTCTCACTTGCAGGATTCCATAAGGAAATTCAAATGATCCATTCCCAACCTTGATGATCTGGCTCCTTAAAACTACTCTACTTCTCTGACAAGGCGCTTACTTGCTACAGATGAAATCTAGTAATACTAGAAGTAGTGTTACTACTAGTCTAAAACTCCACTAGTAGCTAACCAACCATTCTTAAGATGCTAATGTTCTTCCTTAACCACGTCGTCTCAATAGCAGACGAAGCGCTCCCTGTAACTGGCAGCTAAAAACAAGTATGGACAAAAACCATTTCTGTAATGTACAGCTGATGCTGTGCTCTTTCTTAAATAAGACTTACTACAGTTTTAAGGGTAAGGAAATGGAAATCCAATACTGAGAATAGTTTTCAACTGTTAGTATATATGAAGATTCCCACAGATAATATGTAAAAGTAGATTACGCTTGTATCTCTTTCATTGTCTCGAGAAGTGTACTGCATCTAATATCAATACATATAATATTGTATTTTCTTCATTTGAAGATTTTGACCACTTTACAGTACACCATAGGTTTAAAAGTCGCATATTTAGAAAAAAATAAGAATCATGCCCACATTAAAAACATACACAAATTGCAAGATACACCTTGACTTAGAAATGTAACAATTTGAAGTAAAATAGACATTTTAGAATTGACAATACAAAGTAATATTTACACAACCTATCCCATTTGATAGTAGACAATAAATGATTTTTACTGAACTTATTAATAAACAAAACAAGATACTTAGGATCTATGTTAGGAAGGAGGGAATCCATTGTTCTTCTCTTAACTCTTTAGCCTATATCACTTGAATATCCTTCCTCCCTCTCTGCCCCCATCCCCTTCCCAGGGATTTGTTGCTGATCTAAATAGTCTGCTCCAACAGCATTTATTGCACTGAGATTCCTAGTGGGTGCATGCCTGCTTTGCATTATTTTCTCTGGTATTTATTCTATTGTAACATAACAAGATACATCGAGTTGAGGACTCTTGAATCCTATTGACTCTCTATTGTTGATGCAATGTGGTTAGAGGGTTAATGAGTTCAAGGCCTTTTCTAAAGCGTGTTTTCCACTCTGTCCTTTTCTTTATAGAAATGCCTGAACATACTTGTATAAATAATAAAATTTTGGGGCCAGGGAAGGGGAGAAGTAAACTTCATTTACACCTTAAGACTAACAACTTTTTATAAGAAGACTCCATCTGAGATATGTCTATAGCTCTTACTAATTGGTATTTTGACTCTAATATGAAGTACCCTATAGAAAGAAATCCATGTATGGTGGGACAGGATTCAGGCATTCACGGATCTCTGACTTAATGTCATTCGGTAGTACCTAAATCCTCACCCTTTCTCTTTAAGAGTAACTAGAGCTCCTCACAATATTAAATTTCTTTAACTGAATCTTTATGATCATTAATTACAACAGCCTTAGAAGCAGTAAGTTAAAATAATAATATTAATAATAATAATAGCCTACAATATCCAAAGTCTTCTACTAAATGCTATGGAGAATACAATGAAAAATAAAATAAAATCAGCCCACCATAAGCTGATGATTGTGTCAGAAAAATAAAACATACAAATATGAACTCAAAGCTCTTTACTCTGAGTTAGTACATGTGGATACTAAAATAATTGAGCATTACAGGGAAAAATGGTAATTCAGAGAATAAAAATGGTCAGTGTGATCTGTGATGAACATGGAAAGATTTGTAGAGAATGTAAAAGGTAAGGTGGGTTTGATAGGCAGAGAAGAAAAGGAAGGGATCCTCACACATTCATGGACATTAAATAGCATAAAGCTATTTGGGAGAATTTGAGTAGATTCATCAGTTTTTGCTAAAAACATGAGAAACAAGGAACATATCATAGAATCTTGAATCCATTCAAAGGATTTAATATTATATTCTGTAGGTTGAAGGACTAGACAATTGAGATATTTTGGCCAGAGCAGTAATTTGGTGACAGTAGGGTGTCATGATCATTTGTCTGGTAGTATTATATGAAATGAACTGAATGTGGTCAGACAGACATCAGGAAACCAGTAGCAGAGAGCTCACTGAAAAACTACTATAATAGTTCACTAATGCAGTAATACTTATGTTGTTGGCAATGAAAATATGAAGATAGGAACAAGAGTGAGGGAAAATTCTATGGAAGAATTAAATTGTGACAGTGGATTGTTTATAAGAGAAATAAATATGACTGAGCTTTTGTACATGAGTAATTGAGAGAATGGTAATGCATGAACAGAAATAGGGAGATCAGAGTATAAAGTTCAATGATGGTAGGAGTTGATAAATCTAGCTTTACATAGTCTGTATATGAGGTGGCAGTGGCCTTGGTAAGAGAAAAGTAGGTGGTTTGAAATCTGAGATAATTTGAAAGAAAATGGAAGATAAATCTAAGCTGAAAATACAAGTTTAGAAAATCTGTCATATAGAGAAAGAGAAATACCACATGGTATCACTTATTCTGTGGAATCTACCAAAAAAAAAAAAAAGCAAAAGTCGAACCCATAGAAACAGAGTAGAAAAGTGGTACAAACCTTCAGTTATAAGAAGAATAAGTTCTAGGATCTAATGTATAACATGGTGACTATGGTTGATAATGTTATATTGTATAATTGAAATTTGCGAAGAGAGTAGAACTTAAACGTTCTCACCAAAAAAAAAAAGGTAAATCTATGAGGTGATGGATAGATGTGTTAATTAACTCAGTGGGGGAATCCTTTCACAATGCATACATACATCAAATCATCACACTCTGCATTTTAAATGTCTTACAATTTTATTTGTCAATTATACCTCAATAATGCTGGGAAAGGGAAAAAATATTAGTTTAGAGGTAGGTGAAAATTAAATGTCTGAAAGTAAATTATGTTCATCTTTCTCCTCATTGACTTAGGAAAATTTTGATCAGGTTGAAGATTTCTCTCTTTTTTAAATTTTGCAAGTGCATAACAGGGCAATTTCTTAGGAGACTTACCTTGCCCTTAATGATGTCATAACAAATGTCAAAATGCCTTCTAAAGGCAAGAGATTTTGTCTAAAAGATAAAATTAAAAAAAAATCTTTCTCCCAAAATACTCGAGTCCTTTCATAGGCGGAAGTGATCTGTAATAAAAATATTGTACTAGAACATCCCTCATAGCCCTTTAGCTGCATCATTCCATGATTTGCTCACAAAATCATGATTATCTTTATTTCTTTCTATAATTCTTTATTCCAAGAACTTTTGATACTTATAGTGAATGACTTTAAGAAATATCTTTTTTAGGGACAACGTTGGCTTTAATTTAAAATGTATGACAGAAAATCCATCCCTTCAGTGATGTACTTACTTTGTGTCTATTAAGGATAGCCTTTGCTCCCAACAAAGTTGTGTAGGCACAGTTGTTCTCTAGTCATTATAACATGATTCTCTTAATGAGACAGTTTTACTTTCACTTCAAAATGAAATAAAATATATTTTATTGTACTCTTCTTGGGTCTATTCAAATTATGAAAACTATAATGCTTATTAACGACAAATGAAGAAAGCAATGGCTAATATTCTCTCGTCCTTCCTGCCTGCCTCTGAACATGATAATTATAATTTTCATTTGAATACCAGGCATATTTAAAAACGTTCACCATGTGATATTTCTAGGTTGAACTATATACTTGTTTTTCATTGTGAATCATGCAAGAATTACAGTTTGAATTAAAATTTTCAATCATAAAAACATTTATATTACTATTATTGATTTAAACATTAAGAGTTTCAAGATGCAGTCTTTCCCAGTTAGTGATATTTATGGTATATACTTTCATAATTTTAATGATCACCATTGTGGAGGAGATTACTGCTATTACGAAGCTTTGAAAGGGTCTGGCTATTTTCTCATAATCAAATGCTATGCCAACAAATCTCAACAGAATCATCTGTTTTCGTGGAGATTTTTTAAAATCAAAGATCAGATTTTATTGAATGGTGAAAATATACTACATACAAATAAAAACAATGGAAAGGTTTAAACAAAACAATAAAAGTTTAAAAAGCATTTTTATTCACGTAAAATACCATTTAGCTTAAAGTGCCTTGCATTTTCAATTATTTAGTATAAATATGTAGTTATTGACTAGTTATTTCAATTATTATATTAACTTTTAAATATTATTTCCAAAATCTGTACAGATTCAGTACAAAAGAGGCCTCTGCATAACAAAGTTGCAGTAAGAGCAAACTTAAGAGCCTAATTTAGGCATAGAAGTGTGACCTTTACCTTCACATTAATGTCCTGAAAGCTGTGTGTAATTTTACATTGCTTTCCAATCTCTTTAGAATTTCTCAAAGAATTCTTATTTCATGTGTATTTGCTTAGAATTTCTTACTAATAGCTTCTTTTCAATGTGGTTTTAGAAAACTTCTTATAAAGGGTAGTCTGCAATTGCCTTACATTAATTCTAAAACATATTTTGAGTAAAATATTCACCAGCTGACAAAGTTTTCAATTATTTTAAAAATTTCAGCTAATAGTGAAAGTACCTCACTTCATTAGCATGCTTTTTGTTTGTTTGTTTTTATTTTCATTACTTTTAAATTGCCCTTAGGCACTTTATTCACTTCTGTGGCACTGAATTCTGGATCCCAGATCTCTAGGTGATGTTTGGTTTTGCCTCATTTCTTGGATCAAAGTAAAGATTAATTGTGGAAATAATAATATTCCTGGTGAAAATTTTTCTTATTTAGAAAACCTTTATATCCAAGTATCTGATTACTGAACACATTCATTACTGAGCATTGACTGTCATGAATCCCACTAATGTAAGGATAAACTTTGAAAAGTTGAGATTATTTTCGTTGAATATTTGTGAGTTATGGAGATGGAATGACTAATTATAGAAGTGGCTTCCTGGGAAACTGACTTCACATCTGTGTAAATAGAGGTCTTCTGGCATTATCTAATCAGATTTCCTCATCACCTCAAAGTGTCTGGGATTTTATTAAGAATTTCCCAAATGATATGCCTACAGAGACTGTTATATTTCCGAGTGTTGAGGCAAGATGTTTGAATCCATTCTGTTTTACTGTGCTCTGTTTTACCTCTCACTCAAAACGTTCTTTGAAAAACTCATTAACCACCTCTTACTTTAGCATATGTGATCTAACATGATGTCTGAAATTCAATCAATAATCCACAGGTTAAGATACTGCCCAAATATACCAGATGTTGCAAAGGAGATCTATTTTCAAATGATGTGACCCATTCACCCATGATTGATCATTAGCATGAATGAGTTTTTCAGATTAATGCACTTGACCTAGCCCAGAGAAGGTCCCTCAATTGAGAAATGGGACAAGGAGAGGAGTTTTGTTGTAAAAAGTATAGCATGGATGTTTCCTAATGAAAGTAAACTGAGTCTACATTTGACACGGTAGTGGTATGGGCAGATACGAGGGTAAGAAATAGCTGCAGAGCTTTCTGAGAACTGTGGGTGATCAAGGGACTATGAAAGAGTAAGAATATGTAGAGCATATTCTCCCTGATTTGACTTTGTTTATGTAGAAACTGAAATAATCAACTTTGCATATTATCCATATTGTACCAGACGCTATTACTTACTTGTAACATTGTGTAAATAAGATCATGTAATAATTTCCTACTTTTAACCATTTTTTTTTTAAAGATTTTATTTTTTTTTCCTTTTTCTCCCCAAAGCCCCCCGGTACATAGTGGCATGTTCTTAGTTGTGGGTCCTTCTAGTTGTGGCATGTGGGACGCTGCCTCAGCGTGGTTTGATGAGCAGTGCCATGTCGGCGCCCAGAGTTCGAACTGACGAAACACTGGGCCGCCTGCAGCGGAGCGCGCGAACTTAACCACTCGGCCACGGGGCCAGCCCCTACTTTTAACCATTTTGACAATAGGAATTTGCTTCTAAGATATAATCTTTAAAGATTATATTCCTAGCCTTCTAAGAGGGTAATAATAGATTTTATAAATTGTAGGGGATTGTCTTACGTATCCACTGTACCACTGTCTTTATCTGATTTGCTCTTCTATATGTTTATTTACATTGCTTTGTACCTTTTTGCATTTTACCCAAGGGTACTACAGGGATGTCTCAAAATATTAGCTAACATCTCTAACAGTTTTTGACATTGCATGATTCCTAAGGAAAACTATAGTTGTGTATTCCACTTCTACATTAATTATAACTTTTACTTCTGCAAATTTGACAAGTCATTGGAGGGTGGAAATGATGAGTATGTTGGGTATAAAGTAAAGCTCCCTCTAGTTAATTGATTTTTCACTTGTTTAACAGCATTAAGAGGAATTATGTTAGCAATGAACTTACCTCAGTCTGAATTTTATTCCTTTGATCTCTTGCTCCATGGAATCTTTCTCCCCTTTTCTTTTAATGTTCAGTAAACTGCTTACCATTCTGCTTTTTTATCCTCTGACCTAAGCTAATTAGTTTTCTCCATTAGCATAACACTACAATAACTTATTTCTACCATTTCTCTTCAGAGTAATACAAACATAGTGAAAAATTCCTTGAAGTATATTTTAGCTGTATAACTGCATAAAAATGTGAAACTTTGAGAAGTGAGTCAAGCTTATATTATGCATGCAATGTAACATACCTCATCTGTTTCTCATCTTAAAGCTCCTTAGATCTCCGTAGGACAACATCTTCAACCTGTAAAATGATATTTTGAAGAGAGCAGACATTTCAGTGAGTCCAAATTTAAAGATAGAAGACTATCTCTAAGGTTGATCTATTGGAATTACTTCTCTGAGCCAAAGTAATTCAAGTAATTCAGGTGTAGTGCCACACTTCTAATTTTAAATTCAGAAGCATTGAGGAGTGAGTTGGATTATTGCCTACAGCTCTTTGTTGAACCTTTTTCTTATCATCCTTGACTTTTAAAGACTGGCCTTTTTAAATGTGCTTCAGAAACTCATGTGCTCACAAGCATTTGATTCATTAATTTTGAAAGACTATTACAAAGGTCTTTTAGTGATAAGTTCAGAGATACCAAAAACCCAAGTGTGAACATATACAGAATTAAAAGAAAGAATTCTATTAAAATGCCACAGTGAATCAGAGGTTCCAAAGTGAATCATGGGTGAAAGGGCAATCATATTCTAACAGGAAAGTCATACATATATTTTTTTCAGTCTGAACCCTCACTCAATGGATCCTTGGAGTTGAAAGTAGGCAGAGAGTAAAGAACTTCCCTTTTGTCTCCATGTTATATATGTTTTATCTGTAAGCCCTTTATTTTTGTTGTTTCTTAGCTAACGCTACAATGGGATAAAGAGAACACAGATTTTATATATATCAGATTACGCACCTGAGTAGGTACCTAATTTAATCTTGGAAGTCTAGGCACAAACTAAACTAACTTTCAAGATTTTCTTTTTCTTCCTCCCTCTCTTCCTTCCTTCCTTCCCCCCTCTTTCTCTCTTTCTACTCCTAGCTCTCTCTCTCTCTTTTTTCTCTCTTTCCCTTCTGAAAGAAATAATGGCATTTAGTAGGAGTAAGGATGACATTGCTGCCCTTTATTAAAATCCTAATTTCTATCCAATATTTCCTATTGTAGTGTATTATAAATATATAATGTGTTTATCTACAGATGCACACACACATACACACATAATTTTATATTATATGATTAATACTGAACAAAACACTCTTTCAGATTAAAGAATTATTTATAAACTCAGCTTTGTTGCTTACTAAATTGTATTCCAGCATTGATGTAAATGTTTCAACTGAGAAGTAACAATGGGTTACATATTTTAATCTGTTATTACAAAAAAATGTATTAACTTTGTTTTCCAATTATATAAAGCTCGTTATATGCTTGCCACTGTACTGGCACAATAGAGGTGTGTTTTTATATTGTTTTGAACTTAAATAATTTACTGTTCACTGGGAAGAAACCAGCCAGTAGTAACTACTTGATCTAGGCCTTGAGGGAGAATTAGAATTATTATGGCAATAAGAGAAGGAAAGAGAAAGGGCCTTCAAGATTGGGGAAGAATTTTCAAAATCAGAGAAGGGACAGGAATGGCTATGATGTGTTGGAGGGGAGTGAGGAGAGAGCCCTGTTGGGGGAAAGGGGCTGTTGGACATGGTGGGAGACACTCTGCACACATAGGCTGTGTCTCTATCAGAGAGAAGCTGAACAGTCAGGCTGAGCGGTGCATGCATTATTGCAGGGGCAGCAAACACGTTTCTAGGCAAAGAGGAAAGAACACATAAAGAGTAAGAGAAGCTCAACTCTGAAAAAAAAAGCAACAGTTGCCAAGTCTCAGAAGACAAAAGAAGAAAGTGGCTAAAAAACAAAGAAAGTGACGCAAAGCACATCCTAGGAAAATGAAGACATGCTGGGATTTGACCCAACTTAGTCCTCTTCTGCCATTCATTGCTGGCATTGCTAATTGACCATTACATTTTTCCTCCAGAAAACCTGATCAGCCCCAGAATCATTCATAAGCCAGTACTCAAGGAACTCCTTATCCATCATTACTGGTACATAAGATGAAAGCTATTTGCTCTCTTAGAAATAATATATGAGTTAGGGGCTGGCACGGTGGCACAGAGGTTAAGTTTGCACATTCCGCTTTGGAGGCTTGGGATTTGCCAGTTCGGATCCCTGGTGCAGACCTACGCACTGCTTGTGAAGCCATGCTGTGGCAGGCGTCCCACATATAAAGTAGAGGAAGACGGGCATGGATGTTAGCTCAGGGCCAGTCTTCCTCAGCAAAAAGAAGAGGATGGGCAGCAGATGTTAGCTCAGGGCTAATCTTCCTCAAAAAAATATATGTATACATATATGAGTTAAAGAGGCTTTATAGATAGAAGTCACTAATGTTATCATTATTAGTTGCAATGTTGTAGATAAATAATTTTACTTTTTTTCTAGTTTATTTGTTGCACAGTAGTGGGAGATTGTCTACCCAAACAGAGTTTATGAGGCTGTGTTTCTCGAATTATGGTCTGCAGACCACCTCCAGCAAAATCTCTGGACTCCTTTGCTAAGGCATGTCAAACGAGAATCCAGGGCAAGGAGCAAAGAAGTCGTGTTTTCAGCAAGCACCTTGCATGAACTTGTTACATGGCAAAGGTTGAAATACCTGAGTACAAGGAGCCCTCATCTGGGTAGCCTTCCTGAGTGTCAGCACTGACACAGCAAATGCTGAGTCAACCTGGTGAAGCTAGTTTTCCTCAAGGACACTTAGTTTCTTTTCATTCACACCTTTAGGAAGGCATCAGACATATTAGGTGAGATAAAATTTAACAGGGTAACTGTGTTTGCTAAATGGAAACAAATATATACACTTGCACAATACTAAAATAATCTATTGTTATAACTATATTGTTTCTGATGTTAACTGCTAATGCTTTAGACTAGATGAGGGTGAAAACTGGGCCAGGCCTAATCAGGATGTACTTCCTGACCGGACCCTCTCTCTCTTAAAAAGCTAAAGCCTCTGGTGTTCTGTCACTATGTGAGTCTTATTTCTTCTGCTTCTGTGCTCTGTAACCCTAATACAGTGTTGCCTATTGTAAGTTCTTAATAAAGACTTGTTAAATTAAACTGTGCTTGGTTTTCCCCTCTGGCGATGCAAAACAAAGTCACATGCCATCTGGAGTTGTGAAGGAAGGAAAATAGCTTTTCTGAGGTGGCCAGATTCAAGCTATATCTTGTTTAACATCGTATTCAGAACTACCAATGGTCAAGCTAAATCATAAAATTTAAAGCCATACCTTGCTCTATTTTTCTTCATGTTTCCTTGTGTGCACTTTTTACCTTTTGTGCCTTTTCTCACTTTATTACTTCCGCCTAAAGTGCGTTTGTTCTCCCTACATCCTACCCCTTCCTCGTGATTGCCTGTCCAAATGAGATATTTTCAACCTACGACTATCCCTAATGTGTTTATTATATATCTCTTATGACAAATATACCTTATTTTCCGCATATTTATGAGGGTGTAATTCTTTGTTTATATATAAATGTCTCCCAGGGCAGATTCCTTTTGCTTCCTCAACACATAGGTGTATACAGTCGGTGCTCAATTATACTTGCCAAAATCAGTGAATGAATAAGTGCTCTGGAAAGCCAGCTCTAGGAGGGTTGTGTAAGGCTAGACGTTTTCTTTATTCCTGCCCTCGTTGTTGCTGAAAAACATCTCGTGAGAAAAAGTTTTGCCCTGTCCTGGACACAGAGCCGCTCTTTCAGTCCGGAAATATAACTATCTTACATTTGCAAAATGCCAATGGGTATTTTTAAGATCTTCATTTGTGCATAGTACCACAGTTACCAGGTAAACACAAAGGCTAGAGAAGAAATTCAATTATTTCTTTGTGACTCATTGACATTCCACTAAGTAAGCGCTTGTGCATTTGTTTTAATTATTCTTTCCAGAAGTTTTGGAGATAGTTAAGAAAAGGAGTTATAATGCCTAAAGGTCTATAAAAGTAAAAAAAAAAAAAAATTAACAATGGACTATAAGACTTTATGACAAGGATGGAAAGAGAGATAGGAAGGACATGCTATGTATTTAAATGTATTGGAATCCATTGTCAGAGCCACTGTACGAGACGTGCTCAGGCTATTGATAGGCATTAAAGTGAGTGAGAGACTGAGGTTCTGTGAGCTCAACCAAGTATTCCAAATGACTCTGAAAAAAAGCCCAGAACTTTTAATACTTCTTTGAAAACATAAATTTGGGAAAAACACGTTTCTTAGAATATTTCAATCCTATATCTAATATATTACCCTGAAGAACAGTCTACTCTCTTGCCTAAATGCCAAAGACTAAAGAGTAATTTATTCCCTGAGGTAGTGATTTTTGAAGGTTTGTATTATGGAAGTAAAGACTACCAGAGATAAAATAGGGTTCCTTCACTAGAATCTTTTTTCTCAGGATCTGCTGTATTATACATCACCCTATCCCCCTAATTCATATTCTGACACTGAAAAATACCAGGTCATCAAATTTAGCCATGAATTACTTCACACCCCTAGAAGCACTGGCATTCCAGAAAGTAAATTCATTTTTCACTTGTGGTTTCAGATTACTGCCTTTTGGTGAAAGAGTTATGCTAATTTTTCTGGTCAAGTGTCAATGATGAGTCCCATAAAGGCACAGTTAAAATGCTATAAACATTGCTTGTCTTTGTCAAATATCTTTAGAAAATTGTGAAACCAAATGAATAGATTTATCCTACTGCACCCCCCAAATAAAGGGAAAAGAAAACAAAAATCTGTATCTTATTACTGCATAATAGCCTTATGACCATACCTATGTAACCTCTATTTTACAATTGATTCCATTTTATTGAAATATGCACAACATTCAAAAATTTTAAAATGTAGAAAAACTAATACACTAAAATGGAAACTATCCTTTAATGTCACCCTTTGGAAAGGAAGTTAAGAAGCTTCTAGACATATTTTCTCTGAATTTCTCTTGAAATATGCATAACTTCACATGACATTTTGGTAAATATATTTCCCTAAGAAGATGCCATGCATTTCAGGAAGTGTATGATTTGGCAATTACTAAAGAAATTATTCATTTCTCATGTATAAAAAATAAATAGTCGCATTAAATACACGTAACCTGTCAGAATGTGACATACGGTTGCCTCCAGCAATAGCAACGTATGTGCTCTGCTCATTCAATTTAATAATACATTTTCAATAATAAATAAATTAGGTAATAAATTTGTATTATGTGCTAAAACCTAGAAATAACTGTCTCTCTCTCCCGCCCTCTCTCTCTCATCTCTATCACTGTATCTTTCTCTCTTTATTTCAATACTCAGTACTTCACTAAAGTTATCTTTTGAAAAAATAAACCTAGTATTATGCCAAGAGAAAAATAAACAGTCCAAAAGGAGACTAGGGCAATAATAAATATGATCAATAAATCTTAAGATCTCTCCCTTGTAGTTTTATTAACTTTTTACATTTCAAACTCTTTTACATTATTAAACTTATTTTATCCAGATAAAACCTTGTGAGAATCTATAATATTATTTTGGCAATTTAACATGAGTGGAAAGCAAGGTCCATTGAGGTCAAATGAAGGACCAGGAAGTAGTAATTACTGATCGATTATAGGAAATAATAATTAGTAGCGTATTTAGTTTCATTATAAAGTTTTCTTGACTTCAGTTCCATATTCTTTCTACATAACACATAAGTAGATAACATTGGTATGATAATTCCTCTGTTTAATTGTTCCAGCTTCATGGCTTGTCCTGTATTTATTCTTACTGTATTAAATACTTCTTTTTTGCCTCTGTCCTATTATAGAAATATAAGCAGTTGAATAGGGCTTTCCTGCTTTGGTCTCAAAGAGGAAGACACATTGCTCAGTTTAATGGGCTGAATTGGACTTGGTATTAAATGCCAAAATAACATAGGAGTAGGTAATGATTGAAAATTAGCATCCAGAGGCTAAGAAAAGAAGACAGGACAAATGCAAGTGATATCATAGATTTTTTTTAAGTGATGAGGCACGACAGGCAAAGCAAACTCAAATCTTGAACCATACAATGTAGCGTTTAGCGTGAGGGGAGCTGAGGTTTTTTAAAGTAGGAGCTGAAACCTGGCATTCTTTTGTAAATCAAGAGGAGAGACTATGGAAAGGAAGCGGACAGCGTCCTGCTATGGCCGGTGGTTGCTAGTAAGTTTCAACATGTGCCTACTGTGAAGTCATCATTGCTAAGGTCTGAGGCTGTATACGTGCTTGTTTGCCAAGGAAGTATCTGGGATTTTGTAAGGCACGTGATTGCTTATGTGAGGCATAGTATAGTAAAAGCAGCGTAAGTGCTAGAATTAGATAAATATGAGTCAGCTATTTGGTTATCTTGTTAATGTTATTCTCAACATCTTGCAGGGTTGGAGTATGGTAAGGATTACTGACGCCTGGCCATGCCTAATCATCTAATACTCAAAACATGACATATTTTTTCTGACAACGTTGGTGGGGAAGCTAACTTTACTCTTCACTGTGTTATTTGCTGAGTGCTGCTGGTTCAGAACTCACAGTACTTATGGGATTCTCTAGGCTTTTCTTGGATCTGGTCTCCATCCAAAGCACAGGCTTCCTTCACAGCACATTGGTGATTGTGGATAGGCTTCTGGTTGCATCGTCAATGAGAGAATATTTGACCACTAGTAATTTCTTTAAGAGAAATTCACCTTAATTTAGCGGAACTTTTAAATAAACTCTGTGTCGATTTGGAAAACACCTACATCCTTTTTTTGAGTGTAACAAAGTGGAAATTGTTTCCTTGAGGAAATAAAATGTAAATTATTTTAGCCAAAAGAGAAAGAGTTTTAACTGCAGGTCTATCACTCATCAGCCACATATTTTTAGAAAGCTGAGGTTCAAATTTTCAACTAGTAAAATAATGAAAAGGTGCTGTAACATTTAAATAAAATAAAATAAGGCATGCAGATGCTCACTAAATATTTGCTGAATAGTCTCATCTTGTTTCCCTGTAGATTCAACCTTGCTTCTGCCTTGGTCTTCGTTGACACTATGGATTAGCCTCCTCTTCTGGTGTAGGTTGGATTCAGACAATGAAATTCATCAACAAGAGAAGGGAAAGGGAGAGAAGAAATTGGTGTAGGTGTTTCTCCCCCCAGGTCCCTTCCTGCTGTGTTGACAGGTTCTACCTTCTGCACCAAAGGTGACCCCTGATGCCCCGGCAGATGCCCCTCTCCCACCCCACGGTTTCCACTTCTGCTGGGTCCCAACAAAACCTCCATCCCCTAACTGGTTCGGGCTAAGGGTGGTGGCTTTCCTGCTGTGCTCCTCTCCAGAGTGCTTCACCATCACTTGCTGACCTCCTTAAAAGTGGCTCATGCCTTTGTAAACAGTCCCTTTATTAAACTCTCTTCAAGTGACCCTTTTCGAGGTGCTATCTGTTCTCCAATCAGGACACTGATGGAATCATTATTATCATTATTATAATTATAAAAGAGGGGTCTCATTGAAGACCCCGACAATTGCTGCTATGAAGGAGATTCCTAGAAACTGCCTTAAGATCATGAGAGCTAGCAAGTAACACATGGAAACACAGAACTGACAATCTTGTGAGGCTTGTGGATAATTATTTGAAGTGTCACATGTCATAAAGGGACTCAAAATGTTTATATCTGTTGAGAAATGTACCAATTTACTAATTTATATATGTGTGTATGTGTATTTAATAGGTAGGATATTTTGAACATTGCACAAAAATTATGTATCTATCGAATTCTATAGATAATTATAAATGCAAACAAGACAAAAATAACTTTCATCTTTTGCATTCATAAGAATCATGAAAAATATACATGACCTTCTAGGAGTGGCTAGGATGGGGATTGCTGAGAGAGGGGCATCTGCCTTCAGCCCTGGGGAGGTAGGCCAGAGTGCTCACAGCTGAGAGCAAGCTCTTTCTGACCTCCCCAGGGCCTGTTAGTCCAGGGGCAGCCTTACTGTGAGGTCTGGCTCCACACTTGCTGGGATAAACAGTAGTAACCAAAGTCTATTCAACTGCATGGTAAACATAAGAACTAGTATAGGACTAAAACCTATTTTTAATTTAGAATGCTACAAACCACATCAGTTAAATAACTTAAGTATCCTGCCTTTTAAAAATTACACACTTTTTCTAAAGCAGTTTCATCCACATCAGAGAAAATCAGCTGATTTTTACAAAGCCAAAGCAAAATAAATTCGGATGAGAGATTCTCCTCCCAGTAAACTTGGAGAAGATGAGCGTTCCTTTTGCTGATGTTTCCTATCAGTGAGATTTCCAATAACCCATAGTTGCAGGCAATTCACACCTTCTGCCTCATTTAGTTGACCCAGGCATTGGGACTGATCGGCACACGTTTAATAAAGCCACAACTGATGGCTTGTAGATTGCTTCATAATAAAGCCTTCCTTGAAATATCTATTAAAACTTGCCCAAGGAATCAGAATGTCAAAGAACCTGGGACAAACAACTTTCTCCAAGTCAGGTGTAGAAACACTTCTTAACAAGAAAGCATAGTAGTTGTTTATTTCAGAACCTACTAAGGTTAATATCCTTTAATTAAAATTAAAAAAAAACTGTGTTTTAAGTGACAAGTAAGACTTTTGGAGGCCTCTAGAAGTAAGTGTCTAGTTTCACAGTTCATTGGTGACATAATGGGTAATGGAAAATCCTGAAGATGTATTGTTGCTTTTCTCTTAGAATGTTGGCAGTAAGTTTGCCATCAATGCACACAGACATCACAGATATGTCTTAAACTTTCTTCAAACTTGGACATTTTTAGATCATTTGAACTTTAGTTTTTCAAGAATTAACATCTTATGGATTTAAATACCAAGGGTGAAGGCAATAAATTCAACCCAATTATCTGGGTCTTACTTATCATGGTGCCAGAATTTGTTGTCTCTGACATTTTTAAATAATTCTTTCTATGTTGTGCCTATAATTTGTTTCTTGAAACTCTCACATAATTACTTCAAAATGTCTAAAAATGCATTTATTTTCCCAAGACATAAGTTTAATATATTTTAAATTATACACTGTAAAAGCAATATATATAAGTGAAGCCTCTGTACTTTTAAAATATGTAGTTAGTGATAAAAGTGAAAGGAATACCAAAAAGTCTCAACTGACTCTTGAGCAGGAAGAATTAGGGAAGAATGAGAATTATAAGTTTGAAATATTTTACTAAAAGAGCCTAATACATTTGGTTGTTGTTGAGGCTGATGCTATACTGATTTGACCTAGTTAACATAAGACTAATTATAATTGGCTCACTCTGACCAGTAGAAAACTGTGACCTAGTCTCATCTTTGCTCACAAACAGTCTGAAACAGGTTCAATTCAGGGAGTTTCATTACTGTATGTAATATAACCAAATATTTCTAAATGTGCTTATTTATAAATAGAATACATCCAAATATATCTCATTAGATTTTGATTTTTCAGAGAGTATTTGAAAAAAATTCCATTGTGAATACAATTAAAATCTTATTCTAAGAAATAATGACACCACACGAGGACTAAGATCAAAATGTTGAACCGCATTGTTCCTGGTTTAACATCTTACATCCAAACATTTCTTCTCAATGTGTCTAGTACTGTGACTAGAGCATTAAAATGCTAGTTTGCATAAACATTCAAGGGATACAAGGATGAACGTTTCTTTACCTCAATAGGTTTCCTACTTATTCTTAAAGGAAGATTATGTTTTTGATTAAACTCAAATGCAAAGAAAGAATTAAAAAACCCATGCTCTCAGAATGCTTTGTATATGGGCATATGTGTGATGCAGGGAGGGGAAGTGGAAGGATAGTTACGATAATTGTAAACAAAGATGCAGCCTTATTCCTATGACTGTGAAAAATCATTTTTAATTAGTATATGTTAATGCAAAATTATGAATAATTTAATATAACAACCATTTTCCTTCCACTACATATTTTCTACCTAGCTATACTTCTGCTCGTCCACTTGATTCTATTTGCTCATTCTGAAATGCATAAACCATTGCATCTTGTAGCATATAGATTTCTTGTCATATTTATGTCATTTGTTATTTGGCCATGGTTGGTTAAAAGTTTTATTTGACTAGATTTGTTTGTCTTTTAATCACTTGGTGTCTGATGATTTGAAATCGATGTGAAAATGAAAATATGAACGTGTGTTTTGCTGTTATTGTTGTTGCTGTTGATTGTTTTTAGTCCCTGCTCATGCCTTGGTGCCTCTGTTTTGGGAGGACATTGGGGCAGGAGAGAATAAAACTAGAGAAAAAAATATAGGCAATACACAGTTATAAAATATCTTTATAGATCAAAAATTCACTTGTTTAAACAATATAAATTTACACTACAAAATTATTATATTTGATATATTTATGCATAAGAACATAAGGTAAAAAGTGAGAAATAGGTTTTTAATAAATATTTTGAATTGCCCATGCAGAGGAGGAAGGCATTTTTTCTACCTACTCTGGGTCCTTCTGGCTGGACAACGGATTAAATTCACATGAGACAGAATAACACAAGAAAGTTAAACAAAGCTTTATAACATGTATACATGAGAGCGACCCAGAAAAACTGAGTAATTTGCCAAAATGGCAGAAGCTCTCCCCTTAAATACCATCCCCAGCTAAAGACAAAGGAGGATGTTGGGGTTGTGGGGAGTCAGTTATGGGAGATTACCAGAAAAGCTCAGTAAACAAGGATAAGGTTATTATGCAGATTTGAGTCCTTGCCTTCCTCATTGATAAGAGTTTCTAGAGACAACTTCATTCCCCCTTCTTTCTGGTACAGAGAGGGACACACCTTTACAGCTGGAGATTTCCCTTACAAAAGTAAATATCTCTTAACAAAGGGTAAGTAAATTCTACTTTTCAGAGTTTCTCTCATGTCTGTAGTTGTTAAAAGTAACCAGCCCAAAATAATCCTTGTGCCAAAGAGACGTGTCTTGGGTTGGCCAATCTCAGTTCCCCACAAAATCAATGTGAAAATGAAAACCTGAACATGGGTTTTGTTGTTGTTGATTGCTTTTAGTCCCTGCTCATGCCTAGTGCCTCTGTTTTGGAAGTAAATTGGGACAGGAGAGAAAAAAACTAGAGAAAAAAAAATATGGACAATACATAATTATAAAATGTCTTTATAAATCAAAATTCACTTGTTTAGTTTAAACAATATAAAATTACATTACAAAATTATCATATTGATATATTTATGCATAAGGACATATGGCAAAAAGTGAGAAATAGGTTTTTAATAAATGTTTTGAATTGCCCAACTGATAGTTGGAGAGTGCTGAATTAAAAGCCATCAGCAAAAATTCTCTTCTCCTATTTTCTCAATCTTTATATTTCTTATTTCTTGTTCTGGAGGCCACAAATTTTTGAGGACTAAGAAATCTCCTTGTTATCATTTGAATTTTGACATAACATAAGTCTTTTCTGAAGACATCAACATACATATGCTTATTGGGACATTCACATTCCTACCCTTTTGAAATAATGTTTCATGCAATATTTTGTAGCGTTTGTAGATGGGCTATCTATGAATACTCCTTCTTGAAATGGTTCTGTACTTTAAATGGTGTAAAACTAATTAATGCTTTATATATTTAAACATTTATACTAATTTGTATACAATTTGGGGTTGTTTTAGGAAAAACACTGAGAAATATAATTAAAGAATTTTAGAAAAACAATATTATTTGTTACCCACTAGAGCTTAAAAGTTAAAAGTGCTGAAAACAATTATATTAGTTGTCTCTAATTGGAGTTTAAGCAAGTGATAAAGAAAGCTTAAATATAGCAAACTTCCCGTAATACATTCTATGCAACAATACACAATTATGGCTAGTTTGCTGCTTAGGACTGAACAATAAAGAAAAGAAAAAGAGGCATATATCAACATTTACATTGGCAAATACATTTATCTCCAGTTGTTTAGAGCATAGTGTTTTCAGACAATATGGGCCCTACTGAGTTGAATTTACTTCTTGATTTTAATTCCTGTACAATAATAGCAAAGGGATCTCAATTTAAAGCCAAATTGTTCTATACAGCATGTTTTATATGTGCCCAAATTCTAATTTATGTGCCTAATGAATGAGTTGCAATGCTCAGGCACTATTAATAATGGAAAGATGATGTTAGATGAGCCAGGGTTGTCTGATCTCTGCAGGTCTCCCAGAATCATGATGCATTGCTTTTCAAGCATGCATCTTGAAGAGTCACAGAATGTGGAAGGATGGCTTAGGTTTCAAAAAAATACCTCAATGATGAAGAAGAGATTATCTGTTGTGTCATGACCTCCCAAGCAGCTCTTCTAAAATAGGGATGACACAAGACAGTATAAGCCTTTTCCCTTTAGGGAAAGAAATGGTAGACGTGGTATAAGATAACTCCTGTGTGTTTCATAGAAATGAGGAACTTATTCTGCTGTGATCTGTTTGGCCAGTTTTGAATTAGAAGCATTAAAACAAATTCCATATGTTGGAAATAAGAGTGAGTAAACTCATATTGAGTAATGAGAATGATAAATTTAAGAATATATGTGTGATTTATCACTCCTTCCTGGAGAACACCTTTAGCAATAGCAAATGTAAATTAAGATGACACTACAAAACAGATTAGTGGAAAATAGTATGCAGAATTCCAGAGAGATTGACACTGAAGACAGGAGGCATATAAAAAAGCATAGAAGAAACTCAAGTGCCTACTGGTCTTGGAAAGAATCAGTATTATCTAGTCTCTTTCATCCAAGATTCTCAGTACATTTAGACATATTTCACGTTGATTTGCACACGCTAAAGTATCCATATTGTAATTTAAATCCTACAGACCAAAATAAAAATCCAAGTGCCCTATCTTTATTAAAAACTACAAAACAGTAAGAAAGCTACTGATGAATCCCTCTTGGTAAATTATTCACAGAGAGACACAAACTTAGAGAAGATGAGCAGAAAACACTGTTCTTAACTAATACTTTGTGGCAGGATAATTTATTGGAAAATTTATTTGTGTTTTGTTTTCTGTGCTGAAGAAGAGTCAGAAAGAATGAGAGTTCACTCTGTTTTGTGCTCTGTGTTTTCCCTTCTGTTCCGAGTAGGCCTTTGTGTTTCTTTGCCTCAGGGGCTTTTCAGGGCCTAAAGCAGAAGGTGCTTGAAAATAACCTCTCTTTCTGGCTTTTGTGAAAGGACAAACCAGGGGTCACAAATTCAAATACTGACAGAGCCAGGTGGGCACCTAAATGCACAGAGCAGACTGGGTTTAACTTTTTCCATATAGGCTCAGTTTGGTTACGGATTTATCTATGCAGGAATAGTCTCTACTTTCACTAAGGAGTATACTTTTTTCCGTTTTTCTTAAAATATTTAGAATTTTAGTCCATTTTTTTCTCTTCTTTCGATAGTGTGAAAGAAAAATTGCACCAGACAGAATTAAACAGGCAAAAAATCTTGACTCAACATATTGCTGTAAGGGTCAAGACTGTTCCAACAGGAGAGAAAAATTGAACTCAACCTACTGAAACAAAAAAGATAGGAGAATTTTTAAATGCCCAGGTGAGCTAATGGGAAAATGTAGGAGAACATTGGGAGTAGGCTGGTCTATATGATTAGGCCATCTGCGTTTATTAATTGTCTTACCAAAGGGAGACTCCTACCATCCCCCAGAGATTGAGAATTAGGCGCACTAATTCCTCTGATAATTACATTTCAAAGGGATGGCCCCCAGGTCCTTGAGAAAGACATTTCTGGATTATAAAACAGGCAAGAACCTGAGAGAAGATTTACATCTCAAAGGGGCAGAGAAAGAGTCCACAAGTGCAAGTTTTCGAAATAAATGCTCCAACAAACAGGAGGTGAGGGACCCGTCCTCAGGAAGAAGCCTGTCTGAAGTTTAGTCAAACCGAGGAGAATGTGAAGGCCTTCATGGTCGACAGTGACATGACTATAGGGAAATATCTCTCTTGTACAAGGAAGACAGCAGTGCATATGTGATGATAAGTGATAATGACCATCGGATTAGTGTCCTGGGAGACACTGCGGTACTGATGCGGGAGACTGAAGCCTGCAAGGCTCATGGAAAGGGAGCAGCAGTGTCCTACTCCAGCCCACGCTGTCAGGTGGAAGTGCAGACCCAGTTTCACCGGATCTGTCCATTTTTCAGGAGAATCCAGATTTTCATCTAGGCAATTAATTTAAAATTTATCATTACTTTGAAATGCTAGTAGAAGATTTACCTGACCAACAAGTCACAAATCTACCATCTCTGGCCAAATCTCGGAGAGGAATATTTTAAGTATCCTAAAAAGAGAGGAAAGAGGGAGAGCTGCCTTTTTTTGGCCAGGAGTTGGGGGTGAAAAAGAGAAAAGACAGTTCAAGAGGAGCATTGAGGACTGTCTGCATGGGTAATGGTTCATGAAATCAACTTGCCTCCAAGTCTCCCTTCCACTGAAATCATTGGAAGTTTAATGCTTAGGGTCAAGTATATTTGACTTAAAGTATAACAAGAAATCTGATATTCACTGCACAGTTAAGGTTGTGGAGTAAGAATCATACCCAAATACAATGAATGAGTGTCTTTACTGTTATCACAGCCTGCTTCATACAGCAGGTATGTGCAAGGGGAGGGCATGTGATTCATAGTCTACTATCCAGATGTACAGACTATTAATTTTTTGTTATTTGTTTTCTATAACTATGTCAATTTCTTTATTAACCTCCGTTCCTATTTATGGAGTATGGCTTGGGGGCTAGAGGACTTCGCCTGACCAAAGAATGACTGTGTCTTTCCATTTTTCAAACTTTCTTCTATGCATTCTCAGTCTCTTTTGAATCCCCTAATCAGAATCTTAAAGTTAAACCTTCAGATCAGGGCTGTTTCTCCTATTTCAAAACAGCCCTCCGTTTTCCTCCCTGTTTTCCTTTTTCAAGCGGCCCCTGGGTGCGGGGAAGCATATATTCTTCTTGGGAGGAAAAGCTGCACATATATCCACTAGAATGTGATTGTTTGTTCCTGTGTCTCAGGAATCAAGTGTATGGTGGTGTTACATCACAAGGACTAATATGTTTAGAGTTTAAGAGCATAGATAGTGGGATAATAAAGCCTAGGTTCATAGCCCAGCTTTGCCACTTATTAGATATGACATTGGACAATTATTTAAACTTACCGTGTCTTGATTTTGTCAGGTGCAAAAGAGGGATAAAAATGGAACCTATTCACAGAGTTTTAAGAGGATTCAATTATTTAATACAAATGCCTGATAGATGGCAAGCTCTAGATAAATACTCCCTATTGCAGCATTCTCACGTTGATGCCGGCTGAAGGGCAGTTGGTGGTGTTGTACTGACATCCCTATGATGGTTGCCATTGCCTCTGCTGAGGGAGAACCACACACACAGTGCCTTCCTTGCCCCAAACCATGGCTATTATGGTCAATATCTTCTTAATTGTACCGGAAGTTGTTACTATCTTCTCCTTACCACAAAAGACATCTGTAGGTTTTATTAACTCAATTATGATAAATGATTCTCTTAGTGAATATGAGCAACAGAGATTTAGATTCTAATAAATAATAATATTAATAATCTAATAATATTAATAATTCTCTAATAATAAAGAGAATTTTGTAAAATTGTTTAAACTTTTGTCATTTCAACTCAACCAATACTCATTAAACATTTATCGTATGCAAGAAAGCAGATTAAGAGCTGGCCGTGGGAGGAGGGGTTATTCAGAAATTATAAAAGCATAAAAGGTGGAAACCTTTTGAGACTTGGATTTTCATCCAGAAGTAGAGACAAATATATTCATAAGCATAACACCAGAAACAAGGCAAATTCACTTTAGTTCACAAAAAAGTTATTAACAAATTCTAATAACCACACAAAATAAGAAGTTGTGACTTTCCACTGAGGAAATGCCTCTAAGAAGAGATGGAAACATTTGAGTTTCAAATATCTGTAGGGATTAAATTATCAGATAGAGAAGAAGCAGAGCTGAAATAGGGGAAATAACATAGGGGAAGTGTGAGAATTTTTTCTTTTCTGATAATTCTTAACTTGAGACCTGCTTTGAGGTTGGGACTAGAGTTAAAGATAGAATGGGTAAGAGCAATAAATATCAGAAGACATACTCTGGTCTTTGCTCCCTAAGCAGTGAAGAGTCTTCAAAGGTACATGAATGTGTGAAAACTCAAATTTATGTTTAAGGATAAATACTCCATTGACAACATGTAGGATAGATCTGAAAGAAGAAAAGTTAGAAAATTGTGGACTAAATAGAGTCTAATGGGCTTTTCTTTTTGAGAAATTGGGTGCAGTCGGGATCTATTTCTTTATAGTGATTTGTAGGAATTTGTTAGAAGAAAGGAAGACATGAGGTCCTAACACGACGGCTTAAGTATCAAGTTCCCTATGCTGCGTCTTGTTCTTTTTCGTGTCTCCAGCTTGACTAAAACAATATATCTCAACAATAAATTAATTCTGAACTGATTTTGAGTGAATTGAACTGAATTATAAAAGTAAAACATGAAGACTAAAGGCAATGAAAAAAGTCTCTAGTATTAGATAAAGAAATAGAGGCAAAGATGATAAAACTCAGAACCTGTTCTCACAAAACAAGCAAAACTTGAGGGTTGATAAAGAACACTGGGCTGGTGTGTGCAATGGGACGGAAGCTTCAATAATGTGAATTAGAAGAAGCTAAAGACTCATCTATCAAAACTCTTTCTGCCAGAAGGTCATGGTGGTCACCATTTCAGTTAAAGTTCTTTTCGAGTTAATGTGTTGATTCTGGACAAAGCTTGTATGTTATTGCAAAAGAGTTTTCTCAGGTATAAATTCAACTGTGCAGGAAGATTTCTTAGAAATTCTTTCCTTTCTTTTATGGTTTTGTGCAGAGGGTTAAGTTGTTTATACTATTCAGTTCTGATCTATGTTCATTATATTTGTTTCTTTCCATTTAATACTTACTTCCCTTCCCTTCCCATATCTACTGGCAAGTTTTCTATGTGTTGTTATAAAATACGTATCATTGTTTTGTGTGTATATACTTTATGGTACATAAGTTGATTCTGCCATAGATCTCATTTTTCTTGCTTTTTCCCATTACACATTAAACTTTTAAATTCTCTCCATGTTTTTATGCATAGATGTATTCCATTGCTTCTGACTTCCACTAGAATTCCATGGAGTGGATTAATTACAATTTATTTATCCATTCTGACTGTGATGTGTACCATGATTAATTCTCTTTATTCACAGGAATGCTGTCACAAGCACTCATTTGTTTCCATTAGAAATCTCTGTGAGAATCTCCTAGGAGTGGCGTTGTTGGTTATAGGCTGTACTTATTCCTACAAATTGTAAACAATTTGATCCCCAGAATGGCTATGCCAGCCTTCTCTTGCCAGCAGTGCATGGAAAGTCCTATATCTCTACATCCTCACCAACACTTGCAATAATCCGGTTTTCTAATGGATGTAAAGTGATATCTCATTGTGGTTTTATTTTCAATTCCTTAATTATTAAATTAATAAATGAATTTGAGAATGTCTGCAATATGCTTGTTAGCCTTTTATGTTTCCTTGTCTGTGAATTGCATGTTCCATTTTTTTAATAAACTGATACACAGAAGTTGATATATAGAAGTTCGTTATTTACTCCACATGTAAGTTCCCTCATCATTTTTAAGCCTTGCAAAAATAACTTTTCAATCTATATTCTGTTATCTTTGACCCTAACACTTTTTCACTGAGCATAAATGCTTAATTTTGCTGTAATTAAACTTTGAATATTTTAGCCTTTTTTTTTTTTTTTTGCCTTGGTGTTTTTGTTGTGAGAAATTTTCCACACTCCCAGGTAACAAAGATCACTATATTACCCCCAATTAATTTTAAGAATTTACCATTCACATTTTAATTATTTCTCAGTTTTACCTTGAAGCACCTGTACCCTACTATCTCATGGAACTAATTATCTTACATGTCCTTTGAAAGAGAGGAAAGTCAAGATAAGGAGAAAAAAGTAAAAAAAAATTCATCTTAAACAAAAAAATAAAGATGTGTAGTTCTTTGACAGAAAAGAATCCAATAGGATTAAATCACATAAAAGTTGCTAATTGGTGGTGGTGTGGACAGAATTGGGCCCCCCACCCCACTCATATGTTGAAGCTCTTATCCCCACCACCCCAGAATGTGATTGTATTTGGAGATGGGACCTTTAAAGAGGCAGTTAAATTAAAATGAGGCCATTAAGTTGACCATAATTTAATCTGAATGGTGTCCTTATAGGAAGTGGAAATTAGGACATACAGAAAGAGACACCACAGAGAAAAGGCCAGGCGAAGACACAGTGAGAAAGGGGCCATCTGCAAGCTAAGGAGAGAGGCCTCAGGAGAAGCCAACCCTGCTGACTCCTTGATCTCAGACTTCCAACCACCAAAACCATGAGAAAATAAATTTCTGTCGCTTAAGCCACCCAGCCTGGGATGCTTTGTTATGGCAGCCCAAGCAAACTACCACAGGTGGATTAACACGGAAGTGAACCTTTAGGTCGAGTTTTCAGAAAATCTTCCTGCCACTAACTACTATCAGAATTATAAGACAATTACTCTAGATAAATGATGACACTACCATCCCCTGCAAAGATTTATAGCTACTAAGTGATCAATGCTGGAATATCTTGCACATCAACTGTTGCTTAACAGATGGGCTGTGGATTGTTAGCTCATTTCTAGTACTAATTTCCATGTTCTATTAACTGTTAATTGTTTACTTAGCTATGCTGTTGTGAGAAGAAATGTTGTGAGGGCTTGGCGTATATAATGGAGCAGAAAAACAGTGCTGTCGTACATATACAAAAGTAGCTATTAGCTTAATTTCCCTTAAATAGAAATTTTAAACAAGCACTGGTCCACTCTACTCAAATAAATTGTTTATTTTTAACAAAACACAAATTGAACAGTGACTCCTATTTGGTAGTACCCTTGATTCTCTATTTCGCATCTAAATAAATGGTTTTCAGTGGAATAACAGTGACTACTGTCCTTATGCAAATAAAAGTGAAGCATATTCCCACTTGCTATCAATGCTTTGACAGCAGAAGCCAAGTTCAAAAATGATGTTTTTTCTGAAATAGACCTCTTTCAACCTTTAGAAACTCTGTCGGTCTGAGATAGGTTTCTTAACGTATTCAATGCTTTGATGATAACCAGAGCAAGGGCTGTATGCAACTGTCAATAAAGGTACATGGCGAGAGAAAGCATTATGAAATAACTCAAGATAAAATTTATTGGTGAGAACTGGAGCCACTATCATCAGTCAACTGTCTCCTTTCATTTCACCTAGGTATATTGCCTTTAATTTTTTTTAACTTACCAAGGAGCATATTGCAGAAGCTAAAGGAATGGTAAGGATTCATTCATTGATTTATAGAATGCACAAGCCTCCTGGCCTTAACTCGACTGAAGTTTACCTGAGTAATTCTTATGTACCTGGATGATGACACCTTCTTAGAGTGGTGATAAAATGCCAGTGCTGTCCAACGTTAAACCAGCCGGGCACAGAGGACGGCCACCTTCTCTCATCCTCATTCCTGTTGATAAGATTATATATCACTGGGACAACAGCATGTCTAATTCAAGATATGGAACGCCTCTTTGTTCTCTCACATACAGCGAGGAAAAACATTTCGAAGTTTGCCAGCTCTCCGGGATTAATCATGACAAGTTGATTCTCACCAGGTGACAACCATTTTACTCAGCCCTATCAGAATATGTGTACTGTAAACCAATTTGACATGCATTCAGATGATCTGACTTTTAGAATCTATAATCTTATCTCTATTTTCATAGAATGGGTTCAACAGCTGAGAGCAACAAATTATGAAAGGGTATATGAAGGTAATCTCTCTCTCTTATTCTTGCCCTTGCTCCCTTCTCCCCTCTCTCCCCTCTCCCCCTTTCCCTCTCTCCCTCCCTCCTTCCTCCCTTCCTTTCATTCTAGCTCTCACTCCTACTCTCTCATTGTGCAAGAAGCATAGCACTCGTTGCATTGACCTGGATTCAAATCCTGATTCTGACAGTTAATATCTGAGCAACTGTGGGCAAGACATTTAACTTTCTGAACTTCAATATCTTCATCCATAAAATGAAGCTAAGACCACTTACCTTATAGTGTGGCTGTTAGGATTAATTAAAATTATGTTTTGAAGTACTCAGATACTTTGCATAATGCCTGGCAAATATTTGTCTCAATAAATGTTAGTATATTCAAACTCAATAACGCTCAATATATATCCCAATCTCCAGGAAAGGAGAAGCCAAAGAGTGTAGTAACTATAGGATCATTGCTCTAATTTCCCATGCAAGCAAAGTGATGCTCAAGGTGCTGCAACAAAGGCACCTATATGGAGCAAGAAATGCCTGATGTCAAATGGCAGGTACCCTTCCAGAATTTAAAAAATAAACTCATGTCACAAGAGTTTTATTAGAAAGACTATCCTTGTGTAACATGAAAGAACATAAAGACATCAAAATCCTAAAGGAATATAATAATATCAATTCTGTGAGCACGTCTTTACTGAACATCCACTGTGTTCATAGCACCGTGTTAGTCACTGCCACTGAAATGCTGGATAATCTATCTGGAGAGACAGAAATGACAAATACAAAGTATTATACGTTGTGATAGATAAAAGATGCTAAATTCTATGATGCAAGCATTAAGGGTCAAAAAATGAGGGAAAGGGCATCAGGGTGGGGTAGATAAGGGAGCAGGGAATTGTTCCAGGAGATGAAGCAGCAGTTAGCCATAAATGACAAGTACTATGTGGATAGGAGCATCTTATGGAAGACACAGAGGATCTAGTTATGGGTGATTATATTCTGAACCCCAGTCAATCGGCTTGTGATCCTTTCTCGGAAACAAGCTCCAATGAACTGAGAAAATTCATCCTCCTTCACAAAGAGCCATCTCATGGCATCAAAATACTCATTTTATGACTATCAATCACTTGTATTAGTGTATTAAAAATGTCATATCAATTTTCAGAGTTAATTCACATGATTTATGTCAGATTTTTTTTGGGGGGGCACGTAAAATCTCAACTTTCCTGCTCATCCCTCCTTATTTGTTCCAAGTCAGACTACCTCAGAGCTATCTGCTTCCTTTCTCTGCTTTTATTGCCTTTTCACTGATTGATAAATACAGGCAAACTGGAACAGCATAACTTACAGATAAGATGCTTAATGTTTATGATCAATACTGTTATATCTCTTGAATACAGCAGCTCAGCTAGAACCATAACAGCCAGAATTTATTACTAGGAAATCAATATGATGTTCCTCTGCTAAGCATCTCTTTCAGAATCTGTATAGTGTAAGGATTATCATTATATAGTAAAGTCCATTCTTTTCTAGTCATTTACATGTCTTTGTATATTGTAAATCTGGGAATTGGTTTTTCACGAAAGAATCTATACTGTGCTTTCAATAGTGGCATGCATGCCATTTATTTGATGGTCTAGTGGTTAAGATTTAGCGCTCTCACTGCTGTGGCCTGGGTTTGTTTCTTGGTTAGGAAACCACGTTACCTGTCGGTTGGTTGTCATACTGAGGTGGCTGCATGTTACTGTGATGCTGAAAGTTATGCCACTGGGATTTCAAAATGCCAGTAGGTTCACCCATGGCAGACACATTTCAGTGGAGCTTCCAGACTAAGACAGACTAGGAAGAAGGACCTGGCCACCCACTTCTGAAAAAATTAGCCATGAAAACCCTTTGAACAGTGCAGAGCGTTGTCTGATAGAGCACCAGAAGGTGAGAGGACGGCGCAAAAAGACTGGCAGTGTTCTGCTCTGCTGTACACAGGGTCGCTAGGAGTCAGAATCCACTCCGGCACTAACAACAATGCCACTTATTGCTGGTGAAGGTGCTGGTCATAAAGTGATCTTAAGAGTGAGTACATGTTGATGGAGAAATAACTTAAACATATCTAAGGCAACATCTCAAAGCTAAAAAGTGATGTCTTCGCCATGTCATGGGTGCAAGTAGGAAGCATTCCATTCACAAACTGATGCTCTTTTCCCATTCATTTGTTTCCCATGGGACTTTATTGTTAGGGTTATGGAGTTCTTCTTTAATTCCAGGTTTCCTATGGGGTGAAACTGCCTGGCACATCTCAGGAATAGACCATATTAGGCAGACAGAGAAATAGTACTTGCTTTAAAAGACTTGCTGGATGATCTTTGCTTTGATTGTGAGGGATCACACAGCAAGCTCTATGAGTTTTAAGCAGCTACATTGTCAGGGTTCCTTGTCACAGCTGTAGTCATTTACCCTGACTGGTCCAAAGAATGTATATAATGAATTACTTTCTTTTGCCTGGGTAATAAAAGACTATAAAGCTTCTAGGAGATCCATGAAACCTGATAGCATCCTTGATGGTTTTGCAGCTTAGAGATCTCATCGGTATCTACATCTGTCATAATGTATGTTTTAACAAAAAAGAAAAGCATTGGAGAACTGACTTGTTTCGTTAAGTTGCTGCTACCTTCTCATAACCAGATAGGAGATTCTATCATTGTTATCAGCAACAAGACACTGGCTTACTTCTGATACCACCTTGGGGGGAATGATTTTAAGTAATTCATGTTCTCAGCCTCCTTCCCTCTCCCACCAATATACTTTCAGTGACTTGTATAATTTTCCTTGATGGCTATGGAAATGTGACTCAGAGGGGTTATTCATAGAGCCAAATGGAAATGGGATGAATTGACAGACTTATTTGAATCATTTGGAAATTATTTATAAGTCTTTGGAGTCATATTAACAGTAAGACATACATAGAGATGTGAGCTGCAGGGTAATAACAGCTGCTTTTAGAATTGGGAGAGCCACCTGATGTGATGACAAGTGAACTACTGTCATATGCTTGGACATATGCATAGGCATCTATATGAGAATTTTGCCACATGGGATGACTTTGTTATTGAATCTTATAGGACACTTGAGCTGCACTGTTCATCATAAAGTCTATGGTTACTTAGATACGACACTAATGGCACATACAAGACAACATTGAAGCAAAGTCCCCTAACCCAATAAGTTGAAGGACAGTAAATTAAATTGTCCAACCACATTTGGTGTTGTTAAAAAAAGACTTTCCACTGTTGCATTTGTCAATGTTAATTTTTTCCAAAATATTTGTAGTTCCTTCTTAGACTAAAATACATCCCAACGATCTTTATTTGGTAGGTATAATGCCTTTCTAATTCTCTTTAATTGGTTAATTCTAAGTTTAGTTATCATGTTCCATAGTGTATACTTTACCTTTTTGAGTAGATATAGACATGTTTTTAATATAAACCTGTTACCTTTCCCATCAATTAATTTCTTCTTAAGATTTTATTTCTCCTTTTTCTCCCCAAAACCCCCCAATACATAGTTGTATATTTTAGTTGTGGGTCCTTCTAGTTGTGGCATGTGGGACACCACCTCAACATGGCTTGATGAGTGGTGTCATGTCTGTGCCAAGGATCCGAACTGGCAAAATGCTGGGTCACCAAAGCGGAGCACACCAACTTAACCATTTGGCCATGGGGCCGGCCGCTCAATTAATTTTTTAAAAGATATGGTACTAGTACTCTTTCTATAGTAGAGTATAGTATACAAGATCATGGCTTTTGGTTTAAGTCAAATCAGAGTTTAAATACCATGTCTGATACTTGCTTGCTCAGAAATTTTGGACACGTAATTGAAACTCACTAAGTTCAAATTTCTTCATTTACAAAATGTGTAAATATAGTACTTATACTATACCGTGTATTAAACCAACAGGGCTTTTGTGAAGATAGATTGATTTTGAACAGTATCTGGCTTAGCATAAGAACTTTAAGTAGTCAATATTTATTGTGAATTATGAATGAAAATTATAATATTCATAGGCACCTAAGTCATAGTCACTAATCAAGGGTAACGTACATAGATTCACCAAATATTCTTATTCATCAGAATTCTTTCCAGGACTAGGGACAAAATTCAAGTGCATTTTACATATTTAAATTCACTCCTTGATATTTATTTGTGGTGATCTGGGTTCAGTTAAGTTTTATTCAGGATAATATTGTCTTTATCATCAAAGAACTATGCATAGATCTCTGAGATCATGAGTTTATAATTGTATTTCACTCCTAAACCTTTGGATCATCTTTGACTATAGTATTTACTTATAATTTTACATTTTATAAATTTATTAGGGGTTTTGATTAATTAAAAGGGGTGAAATTGCATCCACCTTCAAATAAGCTTCAACACAAGGGATAACTGTGAATAGAAACTGTGTCCACTGGATTGTCAAAAAGTAGTCATTTCTGTTCTACATGATTGACTAAAACAACCAGCTGATGAATTTGTGGAAACAGTGGTTTCTCCAGGGCCACCCATGTGTCCCTTGGCACTGTGGTTGGAAAGCAATGCTCTACATAATTGACAAATAATTCTCACTCATGAATGAATAACTATGCTGACCTCCAGCCTGTTGCCTATAGAACGTGGTACAAATTCCTTCTATTTTTTGCTCCTTAATCTTTCTTAAAGTATTTTACTATTTCTCCCTTCTGTCAAAACATATCAATGTGATTTTGAAAAACTTTGATCCATAATGCCACTGTTCCACCTTTTCTTCCTTTTCTGTATAAATATCCATCACTGCTGACATTTAACATTCATGAATGATTGTAGCAGGTTTCCCTTATGCATCATTGGGTATGATTTTCTATATTTAGACATGCGTTCAGTTTATCCATAAAGTTTTCCAAATTTTTTATGTTCATAGATTGATATGTTAAAGCAATCACATTATTTTTCATAGAATAAATTTGACCAACTAGGATATTTAAAATATTTTTTTCTCAGGTTATAAAGATAAATATGCTTTCCTGCCAATTAATATAATTTAGTAAATCATTACAATAGACACTTCACAAAATCAAAATAAACCACATTCAGAGAATTAGAAGACTGGAACAACGCTTTTTGAGAAAATTGGATTACACTTCACCCTGACACTATAAATGTTGGACTCCTGTTCTTTTAACATTTCACCCACTACAAGATTAGCCTTGAAAGATGAGACGAGATTCCATGTTACAGCTTTGCAGATGTGTGGCCACCCATGTAGTCTTGGCTCAGGAATTTTTTCTTTTTTGTTCACTGTAATTGTAATTACTTATGGTTAATTCCCACAGAAAATTAAGGTAGAATCTTATTAGGATATGTATTATATTTTATTTTAGACACTAAATTTTCTCTCTGTGATTGAGGGAATTATCTACCTGTTCTGAAATATATTTTTTGTTTGTTTGTTTGTTTTGAGGAAGATTAGCCTTGAGCTAACATCCGCCAACAATCCTCCTCTTTTGGATGCTGAGGAAGATTGTTCCTGAGCTAACATCTGTGCCCACCTTCCTCTATTTTATATGTAGGAGGCCTGTCACAGCATGGCTTGATAAGTGGTGCATAGGTCCTTGCTGGGATCTGAACCCGCAAATCCCTGGTCGCCGAAGTGGAGCACGCAAACTTAACCGCTACACCACTGGGCTGGCCACCGCTAATTGAAACATTTTGGTCACATGTGCATAAACGTCTGTCACGGCTGGATGTCCTAAGCAGCTCAAATGAAGTTTCAAAAGTGCTTATCACTTCCTCAGGGTTGCTTTTCAGAGCAATGTTAGGAAGAGATACATTGTCAACCAGCCTGGACCAGACCTAGCCCCACTGAAAGAGTGGTGCCTGTGCAGACAGCCCGGGAGATGACCTAAAGCTACCCTTTGCTTCATTTTAATACTAAAATCTCTGCCCCAGGAGGAGTCTAAGACTTATTAGCATAACATGTATGTGAGAGCACTTCTTCAGACTGCGCCTGCACAAGCTAATACTCACCTGTACGTGTGATGATAAAACTTCTCTTTTAAATATTCGTTCCTCTCCTGAAATGAAAGACATCTGCTTTCCCTTGCTCAGGGAGCCACGACTTTGGAAAAAATTCCACGTGGTCTCCTTATTTGCAGCAAATAATTTTACTTTGTGTGATAACTACTTTTGATGAAGTCTCTGATTTCAACTCACCAAGAAGTGGACCCGCTTTAGTCCGATAACGCATTCACATATTGGTGTCTTGCTCTACAGTTTTTTACCATAAACCACAATCTGGTTAATTTTAGATCTAGGGACAACTCTTATTGACGTACCAAAAGGAGATTACTACAGCATGGTCTCCTCTAAAGTCAGTCTTGCTGCTTAGGCCAAAAGGAGAAGTCCAAGTGCGGGATACACACGCTCACATGCACACATACATACACACACAGATGCATATGTGTACATGAGTACACATTCTGTCATGTTTGTATGATGTACATACATGAGTGTATATACACAAATATCTTTGCATTATAAATAATTGAATAAACTGCAAGTTTTATTTTAGCTATGGTGATTTACAATTTATAAGAAATATATATATTTGGTCATTCAGATGACCAAAATAGATTTCTTAGATATATTTGGACTTCATCCACAGTTCCTGGCTCACAGCTCCCCAAACCCTTGGAATTTCCTGATTGATAAGAGCAAAAAATGCAAGCATCTTTTATTATAATATTTGGTCTCTTGTCCTCAGTTCAGGGCCATAAATGTGAACTAAGTATCTCATTTACATTAATGAAGGTGAAGTTGGACCTCACCTAAGTGTGGGGACTGGTTTCCAGGAGAACCAGCCATGTGAGCAGAGGATTACAACTTTCAGTTCCACCCCTTGGTTTCCAGACAGGGTGGGGGACTTGAGGTTGAACAAATTGGCCATGGCCAATGACCTAGTCGATCAGGGCTACGTAATGAAGCCTCCATAAAGCCCCAAAAGACAGGTCATCTGCTCTTTTTTGGAGAGTTCCACGTGCCACCACACCAGGTGCCAAGCTCCACAAGGACAAGAGCACCTTGGTTTGGGACCTCACCCTATGGATCTCTTCATCTGGCTTTTGATTCATATCCTTTAATTTCCTTCATAATAAATCAGTAGTCTAGTAAGTAGACAGATTTTCTTGAGCTCTATAAACCATTCTAGCAAATTAATTGAATCCGAGGAGGGGATCGTGGGAACCTCTGCTTTGTATTCAGTCTGTCAGAACCACAGGTAACAACCTAGGCTTGCAACTGGAGTCTGAAGCGGAGGGCAGTCTTGCAGGACTGAGGCCTTTACTTGTGGCATCTGATTCTCTCTCTCAGGAGTGTCAGAATTGAGTTGAATTCTCAGACACTCTGCGGGCATCAGTGAACTGCTTGTTGGTGTGGGGAAGCCTCTACACACACACTGGAATTGGGTCCAGGAACCATTTGCAGCTATCAAATAGCTTAGCAATCATAAGTTATGGACACTGTAGTTTAAAGCAAGCATAGAAGTCAAGGAAGGAGAAATGGCTATGGATCTAGGCATGAAGAGCAGCCAATCCAGAGGGTGGAGGGCAGAGTTCAGTGGCAGAGGGCTTGGGTTTAGGGACAGCATGTTAAATCCAACACAGGTTGCCTGTCATGAGCCCTTTTTGTGAGACATACCTGTATAAATACTGCCACCCTAGCTACTCTTTTTCCCAAGACTCTCTCTCTCTCTCAACCACTGCCACTACTAATTTTTATGGGTGCTACATTCTTTGAAAGTAAGCTGAAGCCAAATTCTATAGATACTTTGATAGTCTCACTGGCTCTTCCTCCTCTGTTTCTGATTCTTATTTACAGTCATGTTCCTCTGAATGTAAAGCAGGAATCACTGCTAACACATACAGAGTCTTTATATGCCTTGCCAAGTCGCATCCTATCTGGTAGAAAAGGGCATCCATCCTTCCAGAGGATGCAGTCCATTTTAGAGTGCAAAGTTGAGGGAGCTTAGTGAGGGAGGGATTTCTGCCCCCACCTGCAGACTCTCAGCCAGGCATCATTTTGCAGGACACAGTTGGCACAGCCCTATGTGTCAGCCTTAATGGGAAGCCTACACTTGCCACATTACTTATGCTATAATAACTTGTAATGGCTTAAACTAACTTGATTTTCTTAGTCCCCTGCTGTAATTCTTAACACAACTCATCTTTGTTACTTTGGGACTGCGCCAAAATCAGGAGAGCTTACTCCTTTTTACAAATCTCCCTATTAATGAATTACTTACATTTTCAAAGATGTGACATGAGATTTCAGAACATTAAGAAAAATAAATAATTTGAAAGATTTGTTTTTCAAGTGCCTCTTTGGGAATTTTTCCAAAACAAATGGGGTTGACAAAGAGGGTTGCCAAAGTCAAGTTTAATGGCTGCTTGTGGTACCTGCTCCAAAACGGGACGTTTCCTGTCCTCCTCTGTAATCATCCCAGAGACAGATATTTGACAGGGATGGCATTCAATTATTACATTTTTCCCTTTTTTGAAACACTGAAAGTGAGGACTCCTGTAGTCTCTAAAATAAACATTTAAAAGTAGCTGGCAAACAAAATTTTAGTTGGAAGATAGGTAGAAGAAAATACTTCCATTACTTTCTTTCCCCTCCCTTAAACAGCGTGGATAAAATATCTCTTGTGCTCGAACATTCGCAGTAGAGACAGTTTATCTATCCCATGTCTCCCCCAAGGAAAGGGAGAATTATGGTCTGGCTAATGTCCAGAAAGCTCCCTTGCTGAAGCCAGTAGCATTCCCAGCTCTGTTTAAGGCATAAATTACCTTAACGGCTCTGGTGTGTTATGTTGACTTGGATTCAAATCCCACCTTTGACACCTTGAAGAAGGGAGTTGACTTTTCTGCAGTACACAAATCAAGTTATGAAATAATGTCGTCTTTGGATATAATGCAATCCAAAATTTAACCCATTACAAAATCTTTTAGGGAATCAAACGATTTTCTCATTGTCTGAGAATATTAACGTGTTTGATATATAAAATACAGCTATGAAACGTGAGCCTTCTGAGTGACTGCTTTCATTTCAAACAAGTGAAAGTTTTTGCTGACTTTGGCAGCATATATACCAGAAATGGAAAATACCAAGGGCATCTTTGTGGCCACTGGGCAAGGGTGATCTGAATTTCCTAAAGTGAAATTCACTGTACAGAATAATCTACCTAAGACTCGTTTTAGTAAAATCCCTCTAGATTTAGTGAAGTAGATATCCACCATTAGAAACAAATAAAGCAATCTGTGAACCAAAGGTGGGTTTAGATTATGCATCAATGTTCAGGGACAGCACTTATGTAAATGTTACTACTGTCTTGATCAAGATATAATTATGTTGGGGCCAACCCAGTGATGCAGCAGTTAAGGTCGCATGCTCCGCTTTGGCAGTCTGGGGTTCATCAGTTCTGATCCTGGGTGCCGACATGGCACCGCTTGTCAAGCCATGCTGTGGCAGGCGTCCCACATGTAAAGTAGAGGAAGATGAGCATGAACATTAGCTCAGGACCAGTCTTCCTCAAGAAAAAGCAGAGGATTGGCAGCAGATGTTAGCTCAGGACTAATCTTCCACAAAAAAACAAAAAAAGAAGCTGGATAGTTGAGTTGCAGGAAACTTCAGATGCACACACAGCAATTCAGTAATTCAGTGACAGAAGGCAGAATATCAGTGACTGTTAAACTCCTTTCTGCCTAGACGGTATTTCTCACAGTTTAATACATTAATGACTATTGTAATGGACTCGTTAAATCTGAAAGTCAATATTAATTTATTATCAGAAGACAGTGAATTACATTGGCAGGTAAGAAGTGGTTTAATATTATCTATTTGATTATTTCATAACCTATATGCAGATTATAAAGCAGTTTCTGGTTGCTAAATTCTTATTTCATTTATAATTACCTGACATTGATGTATACTATATTATAGTGACTGTTCAATGAAAAATCATAGCATAACTATCTATGATTATTGTTACTACATCTCGTCATGCAGAACAATTCTGATCTGTAAAGTTTTTTTCCTGGAATAATAAAATCCAAATATTTTAACAGATTTAGGGGGAAAAATTAGTCTCCTGACCACCGCTTCTTATCTCTGTTTCCCATGCCCCCTGAGAATTAACTACTTTCAACTTTTTGCCTATTTTCATTTCTAAAATTTTCTTGCATATTTCTAAGTAATACGCTTCTTCTCCTGTGTTTTAATTTTTTTTAAAGTATATTATCTACTAATTTCTTTCTGTGAAAGTCATAGGTTTAATTGTAGAATCCAGCCTCTACTACCACTCAGTGGGCATGCATGCACTTATATGTGTGTGCGTGCGTCTGTATACATCTACACACACTTCCCTTCATCCTATGTTCCTTATATAATTTTATCAATTTTTGGTTAAAGTTATATCTAGTGTTTGTGTTTTTAATACATGTAGATATTATTCATCACTATTGTGCAATTCACCATGATTTTGTTTGTTTTTTTTTTTCCTCCCAAAGCCCCAGTACATATTTGTATATTGTAGTTGACAGTCCGTCTAGGTCTTCTTTCTGAGCCGCCACCACAGCATGGCAGCTGACAGATGAGTGGTGTTTTGCAACTGGGAACTGAATTCTGGCTGCCAAAGTGGTGACAGCACTGAACTTTAACCACTAGGCCATCAAGGCTGGCTCAGTTTCTTCTTAAGAAAGGGTAAATGGGAAAAATTTTGAAAATGTGTTTACCTGAATTTTTTTTTTTATTTTAGCCTTACATGTGAGTAAAATTTTAACTTGGCATTACATGCTTGTTTGGGAATCATATTACCTCCAAATTTTGAAGATGCTGTTCCATTATCATCTAGCTTTCTGCTATTGAGAAGTCTAATTCCATCTGTTTGAGTTAGAGAGTGTGAGGTTTTTTTTTCTTTCCAATGGATGGTCTCAAAATCTCCTTTTTATTTCCAATTACTTGAAAATTTCCTGGTAATGTGCTTTGGTGTGGGCCATTTTTCACTCATTATGCTGGGCCCTTGATAAGCTCTTTCAATCTAGAAAGTCATGCTCTTTTTTATCTAATATTTCTTTGATAATTTCTTTCTCTTGTTTTCTCTGATCCTATTTCTGAAACTTCTCTTACAGAGAAAGAAAATGGATAGGAGAAAAATGGAGCTCCTGGATCAATCCTCTGATTTTCTTTTCTATTTTCCATTTCTTGGTCTTTTTCTTCTGCCTTCTGAGAGATTTCCTTAAAAAACATTATATATATATATATATATGTTTATACATATATATACACACACACATATGTGGGTATCTTAAAACTTTATTGCTTTCTGAATGTAACTTTAATTTTGTTTAATTCTGTTTTTATAACATGGAAGCAAAATTTTCTCCTACCTATCTGAGTACAGTTATCACAGTTCTTTTTCTTTAAATTTTTCTCCACTTCCTGTCTTGTTTCTGTTTCCTCAGTGTAGCTTTCCTCTGTTTGTTCATTTTGTTCTCTGTCTTTTACATTAGAGGCTTTCCTTAAATGCCTGGCATTCCAGGACTTCCATTCAAATTTTCAAGTGAGGAACTAAATGCAGACTGAAAGATCTGGGCATGGGCAGGGCTTGCTGAATGATGGGTTTTGAAGCATGATATATTAGTTTCCAATTGCTGCCATAACAAATTACCTCCAGCTCAGCAGCTTAAACAATACAAATTTATTATCCCACAGCTCTATAGATTAGAAGTCCAGCACAAGTCTCACGGGGCTAAAATCAAGATCTTGACAGGGTTGTTTTACCTTTTGTAGTTTCTAATGGACAATCCACTTCCCTTTCTACTTTCTAGAAAGAGGCAACCCACATTCCTTGGCTCCTGGACCTCTTTCTCCATCTTTGAATCCAGCAATGGTGGGTGGGTCTAGTTCGTTTCACATCACATCATTCTGATCATAATTTGATAGTCACATCTCCTACTGACTACTCCCAGGAAAGGTTATCTGTTTTTAAGGACCCATGTGATCAAATTGGGGCCACCTGGGTAATTTCCTTATCTTTAACTTACGATCCTTAACTTAATCACACCTGTAAAGTCCCTTTTGTCATGTAAGATAATGTATTGACATTATCTAGGCATTAGGATCTAGACATCTTTGGGGTCCATTATTCTGCCTACCAGGAGGGGATCAAGCAGAGAGACACAACTGTTTTGTTTGTGAAAAGAGTTGCAGTTCTTTGTTATTTTAATGAAATATTTTTTCATTCTCCTTCCTTTTATGTATAAAGCTATCTGCCAGCTTTCCAGGAGTCAAATGTGGGAAAGTGACTGGGGTCAAGCTGTTTAGGATGCAGAGAGTTCCTTCATCTGTCCCTGGCACACTTGAGTTCAGAGCCCCTCTCATTCAACCTCTGCAGGGAGCAAAGTTGCAGGTATGTTTAGAGCTGGGGGCGGGCAGTCAGCTCTCCACACAAAGTGGATATGGACTGTCAACCAGTCGTGTTCTTCTTCAACCCCACATTCTGAAGTATTCCATGCCAGCTTCTTGATACCTACCAGCCTACGGTGACTTGGCTTTCAACCTTCCCACATCTGCCGAGTTACAGTGTAACTCTGCTTCACAGCTTTGAAAATTTGGTTGACACTTCTCATCTGCTGTCATTTCCTCTCCTATTCTCTTTGACCTTATGGGTTTATCCACTTTTGACGCTTTTATTATCATTTCAGTGAGTTTACAGGAGACAGTGAAGGCCACGGGGTATGTTCGATAACTCACTTTAAACTAGAATTCCCTATGCATAGAAATTAATGAATATACACCTTCCTTATTTCTCCCTATTCATAGTTGGTTAGTCTTTGCAACATTGTCTGCTTATGCTGAGTCATTTGACACTGTAGTATTCTGTAGTGTCATGCATGGTATGAAGGATTTATAGTTTAAATACATATAGTTAAAAGATAACTATATACAACAACAATCTGTCATTGGAATGAATATGTATAAGGCATTTATTTTGAAAGAAGAGTGGAATATCAAACTCCAGGGAAGAAGAGAGGAATGGTCATCATAAGATAAAACTATTAATACCAAATGAAATGTGCAGAGTTTTCAGTATGCTGTCATTACAATCTAAGTATGTGCATCATTCTTATTGAAATCCATTAGCTTATCATGATAATTTTGGTTTTTTTGTTGATTTGGTACATGTTTTGTACCAGAAGATATGCTGTTGTGTGTTATTAGAAAATGCACAGTAAATAAGTATAGTAAGCCATGGAAAATCTTTTTTAAGTTCCTTTTTTAACATTGCTGTAAGAATAAACAAAATTAAATTCATTTTTATAGTGCATCAAAACAATGTGTTTCTCAGAATTAAGAAATAGGGCCACACACTCAGATTCATGTATTTTCTTTGCTTTCCTTGAATTTCCTTTGAGAGCCCAATGATATAAATATTAAATAATTGGATCCAGTATATAATTTGGAAGCAAAACATTTTGCAAGTTCAATTAATTTTAAACAGGAGAAAAACAAATTGCTAGCAGGTATTTGGAATGCCCCAGGCTCAGACATGATGACTAAACCCTGTCTCATCTCCAGGGTATCACCTTCAGTAGGCTTTTTCTTTTGTTTGGAAACTTTCATTTTTCTTAAGATTCTAAAATTGCAGGTTGTCAACACATTTGGTACATCTTGTAATCTACAGCAAGTAGATAGTAGGCAAACAAATGAATACATGGATTTGTAAATATTAGTGAAAATAAGAAAAAAAATGAAAGAAAGGGTAAGTACTAGTCTTGAAAATCAACATTATAGAACTTTAGATTCATGATAAAGGAAAGTATAAAGTAAGATGGGATCTCTGCAAAATAAAGCAGTGTGGAAAGCAAGAAAGCTAAGGCAGTAAATTACTGGCTGGGTAGGAAAATTATTCTGTGAAGGAACATCTGGAAAGTTCAAGTTAAATGTCCCTCAGGTGTCCTTCAGGCAAGGGGAGACCAGGTAGGAACGATGATAGCAGGAATTGGTGCAGTGGGCAATACCAGAACTGAAATTAGTTTTAGGTGATCTGTTCATTAACAGGGCACTAATGAGAGATTCTGGTGATGAGATGAAGGATCTATTGTATATGGTTAGTAAGAGATAAATAGGGTGACAAAAACTTGACAATCAGATGCAGAGAAGAGCATTAGAGTATTAAGTAGGGGAACTGTCATATTACAATGGAGGTAAAGGAATATCAAGGTTTGGAGATAATACATTAGGTCTATGTAAATATGACTAATTCTGTACCTCCCATGTAGTGAGACTTGCTGCTGATACATGTCCTACCTGAGCAGCATTTTCTGTAATAAGTCTACAAGCAGACTTCAGATAAGAGGGTTGAGGAAGGTAGGGACTGGTAAAAAGAAAGATCCATCAATCTCTACAAAGTCAAAGTCTATTTTCTAAGGCTTTCTGAATTAAAGAGTATTTTGATATTAATTTAGTCCCAATAGGACAAATAGACTAGGTTGAATTTTATGATCAGGAAATGAGTGAAATCGTCCAAGATATTGACTATCTCAATGGTTCTTAAACTTAGCTGTGCATTAGAATCACCTGGAGATCTTTAAAAAATACTGATGCCTGGGCCTTCTTAAATCAGGTTCTCTGCAGGTGGGGCCTAGACAGAACTAGTTTTAAAGACTCCCCAGGTGATTCTAATGTGCAGCTAAATTGAGAACCACTGGATTAAACAAACCATTAAGAGGTCATTGTTTTCCCTTAGACTGTGATTCAAATGCTCCTTGGAAACAGAAGTGACCTTGAGAAATTCTGGGAAAATTGTTTAGTTCTGTAAGTTCGAGTAGAGCAAAGACCAAGCAGTGAATGAAACTCTGAAAATCACTCTGCAAGTTTCAATTATTTTTTATAGTTCCTATGCATTTCTATAACATATCCAGAAGCTACTCTGATGTCTCTTCTGCAAGTCCACTGAGGAAAAACGATAGCTTTTTAGCAAATTGTTTCTGTTTCTACACAGTAAGCAAAAAGGAAGATGGAAGCTGTTGTGTTGATATTTTAAGCAAAAGGTTCTTCCAGCCCCACACTTTAGATATCTTGTTAATTGAAGCAAAAGTCGCCTATTTTTTTCCCCTATATTATCTGGAAAACTACCTTGATTATGGACTCTGCAGGCGTAGCAACAACTTTCATCTAGAGAAGTAGAATTCATGATTTATTCACATCTGTAATGGTAATGAGTCGTCAGTCTATGAGGAAAATTCGAGTCTATCAGTTATTCCAAGGGTACTGACAGCTTTCTTTACATCTCGCTGTTCATCTCTGTGACATTCCTGGAGGGCATCTTTTGATAGTTGATTATTATCTGAAGTGGCAGGAGGCAGGCAACTTCAAATGAAGCAGCTTCTTCAGCCAGAACTAATAGACTTGGGAAGATGTTTCTTGTTCAAAATATACCTACATTTGTTGATTGTGACCACAGGAATTTGGGGGATACTGTGGAAGAATGTACGTTAGTAAAAAAAGAAGAAGAAAATAATACAATCTGAGAAACAAGTTGATATAAAAAATTAGTGCTATTTCCAAACAAGGATAGATTTGCCAAAAATAAAATGTTTGTGAAGGATGTGACTAACTCTTTCCTTGAACAGAATCAATGTATCCACTTTTCAAAATGTAAAACAGTAATATTATAGAACAGAGTTCTCTCCAAAACAAAGGAGGATAAATTGGGTAAAAAAGTAAATTTTTATGCCCTGCTTCAACCCAGTCTGATTTTTATTTACTTCCATGTTGGTACTCTACATCATCTTTGATTTGACAGAAGTATTTTGCTACTAAAATAAACAGACAAAAACCAATAATAATAATAAAGTTGTGAAACACACTATTAGAAAGGATCCAGTTAGAGTTGCCATGTCTAACCCTAAAACATACATTGACACCACGTAAATAGAAGTTAGCAGTGTCTAGCACCAACAAGATGTCATTAGTGTAGACTGCACATGTCAAAACATGCCTGACATATCCTTCTGCCCTTTTCTGGGCTCTACCTTTCCATTCCACTGTTCATTCTCCCTTTCCTCTCTTTTCCTTGGTGGCTGGCTATGAAGTGTGGTGTTGACACCTCTGCCATGATTTTGACCCCACTGGACACTCTTCTCTTTTTCATATCCACTATGTAAGACAGGTTTGAACAATTCCTCTTTCCCTTCATTCTAGCTCTTTGGGATTCTTGCACCTTAGTTTCATTTGGTTTGTGCAGATTCAAAAATATTGAATAGGTCAAGAATACACATAAGTGGGGCTCAGAGCTGAAGGCAAAACTACTAACGATCCTATTTGCTGTGTTTCAGGCCCCTACTAAAGAAGTTGGAGAAAAGTTACTACTTGCTACAGCCTTTGGGTACCTATAGAACCAGGAAACACAAAATATTTGTAGAAAGTCTGCAGTTGAAATGGAAACTAATAATTCTATAAATCTTATATCCAGAATGGAATTATTTTGTGAGAAGTCACACATCTGTGAACCATTTTCATGATTGCATCTGGGTGCACATCTATTTGTCCTAGTTAACTCACAAAACCTGGTTTTATAATGATCTAGCAACTCTAAAATTTAAATCCTTATACCCTCACTGAAGGACGACAAAAGGAACTGGAGCTGGAACCTACTTCAAGCAATCATCTGCTCAAGCCTCATCTCACAGAGATCCACAATGGAACCATCAAAGAATAGGAAATCACTTGTTGAAGCGCTGAAAATTGAAATTGTTCTTTGGATTTATGCTATAATGATCTTATTCCTCCACAATCTGTTACGTCATAATCTAACTGTGCTTATTTTCCCTAGATGCTATGATCAGCAACTATTTCTTACCTGTTCTTTCTGCTTTTCTTCTGCAGTGTCTTCTCATCCATAAGTACATATTTGCAAATATCTAGTAAATCATCATTTAGCCTTCTCTTCTGCAGTCTAAATTGCCCATTATGTTTAAAGGAACTAATCTTTTTTATTGCACTGTATGATTGGTTGGTTGACAGACTGAGTTGCTCCCCCCCAGTTTCTAGGAGTCTTTGACATGCTCATCTTTTCTGTCTTATTTGTGTCTCTTATCTGAACTCTCCTCAGCTTTCAACTCTTTTAAAATACGTAAGTGAAAATTGAATAAACTTTCATGACTGTTGCGAAAGTACAATGAAATAATTAACTCTGACCTCTGCATTTCAGTTTTCCTCAGTTCTATTGGCATTTTTAGTGAAAATTCAAGTCACAGTCAGCATATGAGATTCTATGACTCTGCCGTGCTTTTGTTTTATTGATTTTCTACCACTTTCGTCAATGTAGTTTTATGTGCATCCCTAATATATACTATCTTGGCCATGTGTCTGATCAACTAAATTTTGATTTGGGTAGTTCATTATATTATTTTATCACTGCTAGTATTTTAATTCAAGAATTGCATTTCAACTAAATAAAACAATGTACATTTCTATGATCTTAAGGTGTATGTAACAGATAAGTCATCATACTTGTTCTGCAATCTCCAACAATGGAGATTGCAGGAAAACGAAGAATGATAACACTAAACAAAATATGATAATTCTCTAGACATTGTATAAAAATCTATAACTTTTCATATTCTTAAAATTCTATAGCAACCAGAATTTGGAAATCATCTACTTGGACTTTTTCTAAATGCTTCCTGAGAAACTCACCTGGTCTATGATCAAAGATTAACCAAAGGTCATGTAGTCCCATAAAACTAAGGAGACGATGCTAGAGAAGATATTGAAGAAGTGTGCTTGGAAGAAGCAATGAACTGTGTCCTAAGACAGACAGGCAGAAACCAAACATTTGACAGACAGGGAATCAAGGACCCTGGAAACGACAGTGCACCCCCACTGGACTGTGGGAGTTTGATGCGAGAGGTCCTTCAAAATCCTACAACTTTGCTGGGTCATCATCTTTCACAAACAATCTGCTTAGGTAAACCTTCTAAAGCTTTTTATTAAAATAAAAATAAATTATGTCTGTAACTTTCTGATGAATTCTTTCTAAACATGTATGATTCTTCTCTCCAAAAAGATTCTTAATTAGCCAATAAAACAAAATCATCCAGGATCTTGATGATATGTGCACCTTCAATGAAAGAGTAGTGTACCACACATAGAAAAAATATATACACCAACAACAAATAATCAGCATCTCTTAAAGAAATATGGCCCAATGAAGCACATTTTTGTGAATGCTAATTTGCATATCTTCCAGTTATCGCCCTTTCCGGAGAATAGCCACAGCAGCAAAACTTCACCCCTCCCCTGGCATTAATACAGTTACTTATTCCTTCAGTTCTCCTTTGGTTTGGAACTCCCTGATCTTAGCTCTTCACAGGGGTATAGATAGTCAGATTTCTTATCACAAGTGCCTTTTATTCAATTGTTGATAATCCCCTTGTACTGCAGGTGGCACTTTTTCATTTTCTTGGTGAAATGCTCCAGGAGCAGTGTAATGATAAAGACCGTGTGTTATACATTTTGTATTCCTAGAACCTCATGCCATAAGTAGAAAGCAGTTGCGCTTTCACACTGGAATGATTTTGAACAGACTTTCTTTCATGTAATCTTCCTGAATCTTATATTATTTATATGAAATAGTCACAAATCAGCATTGACTGGTGTTTTCCCAACACATCCCTAAGCAAGTGAAAAATATATTGACAACTAAAATGGATTTGGAAAATTAAGCTGTGTCCAAGTACACAGAGTATCATCCTAGGAGAAGGACACAGTGGAGTCCCGTGATAGCCTGTTAATGGAAATAGCAACAGGGAGGAATAGGCAATGCCTCAAATGTGCACACAATTCCCAGACAGTTTGAAAGATCATACTGTCACAGGGACAGAAATCTAGTCCCAATTAGAGTCACTTACAAGATTTATCCTCTTTTTATTTTCTACTACAATACATAGTTCCTCTTCTTAAAGAGAGCTGGCAAAGGTGGAATGTCTACTCTTCCTTGGGAGCCTATTCCTATGTAAATGAGAGCATTTGTTTTATTCAGACGTGCACAAACCATGTCCTCCAGTAACCATCAGAAACAGCTAAACTGCAGACCCTAAATCACTGGGTGCCATACCAGGCGCTTCAAAAGAAGAAAAATAATATATAGGAGCTGAATCATTTAAAATTAGACTGCACCAAAGCGTTTGAGAATGTGCTGTAGGGAACAATTTTTGCTTTGCATCAGGTAGCAGAACAAATACTTGTGTATCCTAACTTTATGACTTTTCTGCCATGATAATGACATTCTGAAAATGGGGTACTGTTTTATTGGGAGGAGGAGCACTGCTACATCTGCTGACCTACAGAAAATCTCCAAAACATGAAAAGCCTAGGGGGAATTCAGTGCCAGGTGGCAGCAAATATTTCTAGTTAGCACTCCTCTCAAATGCCTGTCACTGCAGGTGAACATCCACAACCACTGACAGGGATCTGGACGGCAGCTTCAGTGCAGACAGGAGAAGTTGCCAGCATCTTTTGAGAATCCCTACTGGCTTTCAAATACTCAACTCTAGTTCACCGACACAGGCAACTTGAAAGAATGGCTGCCATATATTCTTGTTATTGCTTTAGTGAGTTGTAATTTTAAGTTGCCTTTGTCCCAATGACATTGCTTACTATGGCTTTTTACAGTCAATAGGAACTCATGTTCAGCTGCTCAGTTTGTAGCACTTTGCTGAGATCTTATGCAGGAGATAGGAAAATACTTTCCCTCAAGAAGCTTGCAATCAAGTCATTGTTTCTTAATTGTCTTTAAAATAATTTTTTTTATTGAGGTGAAATTCACATAAAATACAATTAACCATTTTAAAGTTCACCTTTCACTGATATTTAATATATTCACAATGTTATGCAGCAACCAATTCTCTCGATTTTCAAAACTGTTTCATCTCCCCATAAAAATACCCAGTACCTGTTAAGTAATCACTCCCCAGACCCCACTTCTTTGTAACCCCTAATCTACTTTCTATCTCTATGGATTTGCCTATACTGAATATATTATATTTGTATTTATGGAAATCATACAGTATGAGACCTTTTGTTTCTGGATTCTCTCACTGAGCATAACATTTTCAAGTTCATCCAAGTTGTAGTATGGATCAGTACTTTGTTCTTTATATGGCTGACGAGTGTTCCATTGTGTGTATGTACTGTAATTTCTTCATCCATTCATACATTGATGGACATTTGGATTGTTTCCACCTTTTGGAAATTATGCATAATGCAGCTATAGATATTTGTGTACAAGTTTCCTTGTGGACATATATTTTCATTTCTCCTGGGTATATACTAAGGAGAAAACTGGGTCAACGGTAATTCTATGTTAACTTCTTGAGGAACCTCCAAACTATTTTCCACCATGGCTGCCTCACTTTATATTCCCACCAGTAGTGTATGAGGGTTTCTATTTCTCCACATCCTTGCCAACACTTGATATATCTAAAATATTTATATAAGTAACTCATCATGTTAGGAGTCAATAGCTGCAAATACCTACATCAAAAAAAGAAGAAAGATCTCAAATGAACAATCTAACTTTGTGTCTTAAGAAACTAGAGGAGTGACATCAGCCACATGGTGGAGTGAGCTGTTCCCTTTATCTCTCCTCCTTCTACCTACAACTAAATGGACATTCATTGATCAATGGAGGATACCCACACAGTACAACAGGATGCCTGAGAGACCTGTATGGCTATACATCTGAAGATGGATGGACTACTTCTGGGGAGGTGATGGAGCTAGGTGCACACTCTCTGGTCTCCTGGCAGACCCGTGCTTTCCTGTGACTGCTCTCCCAGCTGGAGCACTCATAATACTGCTGTGGCTTCAAGGGTTGGGGTGTGCTTCAGCATGACTGCAGGAACAGGTGATGGCAGTGCTGAGCCCCTGTGTGATTGCTTTTGCATCTGGTGGGAAAGCCAACAGTGCTGCCACAGTCCCAGGGAGTGGCCCAGACTTGGACCCAGTGGGGAGGCCCCACCTACCAAGCACAACGGCAGATGTGATGTAGGAAGAGGGGGCAACAGATCTGTGCACCCAGGCGAATGAGTTCTTGGCTGCCACAAATGCCTATAGTATTGCTGCAGCCTAGAAGATGGGAGCACATCTTGGCAGGACTGTGGGAGCAGGTGGCAGCATCCCTCAACCCCCAAAAGATTGCTTTCCCATCCAGTGGGAGAGTCCACAGTGCCACTGTGGTCCCAAGGAATGGCCCAGGCTCAGACAGTCACAGCTGCAAGGGATTGCAGAATACACAGCTCAGAATACACAGATAGAATCTGTGACCAGATCCTATCACCATGCTAAGGCACATATCCACCCTATCAAATAGTATGAAGAGGTATATTAATACTCCAGACGGGTAGAAAAAAGACAAACACCCAGAAGTCAATGCTAAATACAGAGAAATTTACAATCTAAATCACAGAGAATTCAAAACACCTATCATAAAAACTCAACAAGTTACCTCAGAAAGACAGTTCAATGAAATCAGGAATAAAATTAATGAATAGAGGGAATACTTCACAAAAGAGATTGAAACTATAAAGAAAAACCAATAAGAAAAGTTGGAGATGAAAAGCACAATGAATGAGATAAAGAAAAATCTGGAGTCCTTAAATAACAGGGCTGATATTATGAAGGATAGAATTAGCAATTTAGAGGACAGAAATATAGAAATGCTTCAGATGGAGGAGTGAGAACTAAAACTAAAAGTAATGAAGAAATTGTCTGAGAAATATCCAACTCAATTAGGAAATACAACATAAAGATTATAGGTATTCAAGAGGGAGAAGAAAGGGTAAAGGAGCAGAGAGTTTGTTCAAAGAAACAGTAGCTGACAACTTCCCAAACCTGGGGAAGGAGCTGTAATTATAAGTAAAAGAAGCTAATAGAACTCCTAATTCCAACATTGTAAAAAGACCTTCTCCAACGTATATCTTAGTAAAACTAGCAAAAGTCAATGACAAAGAAAAAATATTAAGAGCAGCAAGGCAGAAGAAAATAACCTACAACTGAACCCCTCTCAGACTTTCAGCAGATTTCTCAGCAGAAATTTTACACGCTAGGAGAGAGTGAAAAATATATTCAAAATTCTGAAAGACAAAAACTTTCAGCCAAGAATACCCTATCTAGAAAAAATGTACTTCCAATATGATGGAGAAATAAAAATTTTTCCAGATAAACAAAAGCTGATGGAGTTCATTGACAAAAGACCCCCCCACACAAGGAATGATCAAGAAGGCCCTCATATTTGTAAAAAGAAAGAAAAGGTTTACAAAGCCTTGAGCAAAGAGATAAATAGGCAGACAAAATCAGAAAATTGCAGCTCCCTATCAGAACAGGTTAGCAAACACTTAATTATAAAATTAAAGATAAAAGGAAGAAAAACATCAAGAATAAATATAATCACTTCATTTTAACCGCAAACTCACAACACAAAAGAGAATAAGTTGTGACAATAATAACTAAGATGGGGAAGAGGAAAGGAATGGGGTCTGCTTAGACTAAGGAAATTAGAGGATATCAGAAAATGGAGTATCTCATCCATGAGATCTTTTATACAAACCTCATGGTAACCACTAAACAAAAAGAACAGAGACACAAATGATGCATAAGGAGAAAACTGAGAAAACCTTCATAAAGAGCCATCAAACGGAATTGGCAATCTGAAATACATGGGACAAGAAAAAAGGGAAATACAGAACAACTGGAAAAGAAGTGATAACATGACAGAATTAAGCCCTCATATATCAATAATCACTCTAAATGTAAATGGATTGAATTCTCCAAACAAAGGACACAGAGAAGCTGAATGGATTGAGAAATAAGGCCCAACAATTTGCTGACTCCAGGAAATACATGTCAGCTCTAAAGACAAACACAGGCTTAGAGTGAAGGGATGGAAGAAGACACTCTAAGTCAATGGCAAACAAAAGAAAGCAGGTGCTGCCATACTTATATCAGACAAAGTGGACTCCAAGATAAAAAGGGTAATGAGAGACAAAGAGGGACAGTATATAATGATAAAAGGGACACTCCACAAGAGGAGATAACACTTATATATGCACTAACACAAGAGCACCAAAGTAAACAAAACCACTCTTAACTGACCTAAAAGGAGAAATTAACAGCAAAACAATAATAGTAGGGGACCTTAATACCTTATTTACAACAATGGATAGATCATCCAGACAGAAAGACAAGGAAACAGCAGAACAAAATAAAAAATTAGACCAGATGTACTTAATAGACATATATAGAACATTCCATCCAAAAACAGCAGAATACACATTCTTCTCAACTCACATGGAACATTGTCAAAGATAGACCATACTTTGGGAAACAAGGCAAGCCTCAACAAAATTTAAGAAGACTGAAACCATATCAAGCTTCTTTATTGACCATAATGCTATGAAAGTAGAAATCAACTACATGAAAAAAGTTGGGAAAGAGACAAATATGTGGAGACTAAACAACATGCTACTGAACAACTAATGGATCATTGAAGAAGTTAAAAGAGAAATAAAAAAATATCTGGAGACAAAGGAAAATGAAAACACACCATACCAACTCATATGAGATGCAGCAAAAGTGATCCTAAGAGGGAAATTCAAAGCAATAGAAACCCAACTTAACAAACAAGAAAAATCTCAAATAAACAAACTTCAACTACACCTACCAGAACTAGAAAAAGAAGAACAAACAAAGCCCAAAGTCAGCAGAAGCAGGGAAATAATAAAAATTGAAGCATAAAATAAATGAAATTGAAACCAGAAAAAAACCGTAGAAAGGATCAATGAAACTAAGAGCTGGTTCTCTGAGAAGGTAAACAAAGTTGACAAACACTTACCCAGACTCACCAAGAAAAAAAGAGAGAAGGCTCACATAAATATAATCAGAAATGAAACATGAGAAATTACAATGAACACTGCAGAAATATAAAGGATTATAAGAGAATACTATGAAAAACTATATGCCCACGAATTGGATAAACTAGAAAAAATGGATAAATTCTTAGAATCATACAATCTCTCAAAACTGAATCAAGAAGAAATAGAAAATCTGAGTAGACCAATCACAAGTAAAGAGATTGAAACAGTAATTAAAAGCATCCCAAAAAATAAAAGCCCAGGACGAGATGGCTTCTCTGGAGAATTCTACCAAACATTCAAAGAAGATTTAACACCTATGCTTCTGAAACTATTCCAAAAAATTGAAGATGATGGAATGCTTTGTAACTCATTCTATGAGTCCAGTGTTGCCCTGATACCACAACCAGACAAGGACAATACAAACAGGGAAAATTACAAGTCAATATCACTGGTGAACATAGATGCAAAAATCCTCAACAAAATACTAGCAAACCATGTACAGCAATACATTAAAAGGATCATACACCATGATCAAGAAGGATTTATAGCAAGGATGCAGCGATAATTCAACATCCACAAATCAATCAATGTGATACACCACATTAACATAATGAGGAATAAAAATCACATGATCATCTCAATAGATGCAGAGAAAGCATTTGACAAGATCCAAAAGCCCATTTATGATAAAAACACTCAATAAAATAGGTAAAGAAGGAAAGTACCTCAACATGATAAAGGCAGTATATAACAAACCCACAGGCAATATCATACTCATGGGGGAAAACTGAAAGCCACCCCTCCGAGAACAGGAACAAGACAAGGGTGCCCACTTTCACCACTCTTATTCAACATAGTACTGGAGGTTTTTGCCAGAGCAATTAGGCAAGAAAGAGAAATAAAAGGGGTCCAAATTGGCAAGGAAGAAGTGAAACTCTTGCTATTTGCAGACAACATGATTTTATATATAGAAAACCTTAAAGAATCTACCAGAAAACTATTTGAAATAATCAACTACAGCAAAGTTGCAGGGTACAAAATCGGCTTACAAAAATCAGTTGCATTTCTATACTTTAACAATGAAGTAACGGAAAGAGACCTCAAGAATACAATCCCATTTACGAGCACAACGAAAAGAATAAAATACCTAGGAATAAATTTAACCAAGGAGGTGAAAGACCTATACAATCAAAAGTATAAAGCATTATTGAAAGAAATAGATGACATAAAGAGATGGAAAGATATTCCACACACAAGGATCGGAAGAATAAACATATTTAAAATGTCCATACTACCTAAAGCAATCTACAGATGCAATGCCATCCCAATCAGAATCCCAAAGACATTCTTCACAGAAATAGAACAAAGAATCCTAAAGTTCATATGGGGCAACAAAAGACACCAAATAGCTAAGGCAATCCTGAGAAAAAGACAAACCTGGAGGCATCACAATCCCTGACTTCAAGATATACTACAAAGCTATAGTAATCAAAACAGTATCCTACTGGTACAAAAACAGACACACATATCAATGGAACAGAAGTAGAAGCCTAGAAATAAAACCACACATTTATGGAAAGCTAATCTTCAATAAAGGAGCTAAGAATATACAATGAAGAAAGGAAAGTCCTTTCAATAAATGTGTTGGGAAAACTGGACAGCCACATGCAGAAGAACGAAAGTAGACCATTGTCTTTCACCATGCACAAAAATTAACTCAAAATGGATTAAAGACTTGACGGTAAGACCTGAAACCATATAACTCCTGGAAGAAAATATAGGCAATACACTCTTTGACATCAGTCTTAGAAGGATCTTTTCAAATATCATATCTACCTGGGCAAGAGAAACAAAAGAAAAAGTAAATAAGTGGGACTTCATCAGACTAAAGAGTTTCTGCAAGGCAAAGGAAACCAAAAAAAACCTGAAAAGACAGCCCACCAACTCCGAGAAAATGTTTGCAAATTACGTATCCAACATGGGGTTCATCTCCAAAATATACAAAGAACCTATACAACTCAACAACACAAAACCAAACAACTCGATCAAAAAATGGGCAGGAGATATGAACAGACATGTTTTCCAAAGAAGATATACAGATGGTACATGAAAGATGTTCAACATTAATAATCATCAGGGAAATGCAAATCAAAACTACAGCAAGATATCACCTTACACCTGTCAGAATGGCTATAATCACCAAGACATAAAAATGACAAACATTGGAGAGGATGTGGAAAAAAGAGAACCCTCATACACTGCTGGTAAGAAAGCAAATTGGTGCAGTCACTATGGAAAACAGTATGGAGATTACTCAAAAAAGTAAAAATGGAAATACCATACAACCCAGCTATCCTACAACTGGGTATTTATCCAAAGAACTTGAAATCAACAATTCAAAGAGATTTATGCACCCCTATGTTCAGTGCAGCATTATTCACAGTAGCCAAGACGTGGAAACAACCCAAGTGCCCATCAACTGATGAATGGATAAAGAAGATGTGGAATATATATACAATGGAATACTACTCAGCCATAAAAAAGACAAAATCATCCCATTTGCAAAACATGGATGGACCTTGAGGGTATTATGTTAAGTGAAAATAAGACAGGCAGAGAAAAACAAATATCATGTGACTTCACTCATGTGGAAGATAAACAAGTGGACAAAGAGAACAGATTAGTGGTTACCAGAGGGAAAGGGGTTTGGGGGGATGGGCATAAGGGTTAAAGGGACACATATATATGATGACTGACAAATAATAATATACAACTGAAATTTCACAATGTTATAAACTATTATGACCTCAATAAAACAAAACAAAACAACCAACGACAACAAAGAAAGTATAAAAGGAAGAGCAACCTAAACCCAAAGCCAGCAGAAGGATGGAAATAATAAAGATTACAGTGGAGATGAATAAAATAGAGATTGGAAGAAACAACTGATTCAACAAAAACAAAACTTTGTTCTTTGGAAAGGTCAACAAAATTGACAAGACTTTAGCTAGACTGAGTAAGAATAAAAGAGAGGAGACATAAATAACTAAAATTAGAAATGAAATTACTACTGAATTTACAGGAATAAGAAGTGTTACAAGTTAATATTATGAACAACTGTTCACCAACAAATTAGATAACCTAGATGAAATGGAAATATTTCTAGAAATATGTGAATCTCCAAAACTGTTTCAAGAAGAAATAGAAAAGCTTAAAAGACCTATAAAAAGCTAAAAGATTGAATCAGTAATCAAAAACCTCCCAATAAAGAAAAGTCTGGGTCTAGATGGCTTCACTGGTGAATTCTACCAAAGATTTAAAGAAGCAACACCAATCCTACTCAAACTCTTTCAAAAAATAGAATAGGAGGGAACACTTCCTAACACATTCTGAGGCCAGTGCTATTTTGATACCAAAGCCAGACAAAGATACCACAAGAAAACTATAGACCAATATCCCTCAAGAATAGAGACACAAAAATGCTCAACAGAACAGTAGCAAACCAAATTCAATAGCACATTGAAAGGACTGGACTCCGTGACCAAGTGAGATTTATCCCAGGAATGCAAAGATTGTATGACATAAGAAAATCAAGTAACGTGACACGTCACAGTAACAGCACAAAGGGAAGAAAACTACATGATGATCTCAATAGAAACAAAAAAAGCATTTGAACACATGAAACACCCTTTCATGATAAATTCTCAACAAATCAGGAACAGAGGAGGCTTTATTAATTTCCTTTTCAGTCAGTTATCTTTTTTTTCTCCCTTCTGTCAAATATTGGGAACGTTAAAGGCAATTCCTTTCAATTTAAGTATTCATTGTATTCATCACTTATTGCCAAAACACGATGCTTTAAATAAAATTTCCAAATTCCAAGATTCTTTGGCTCCCCAAAACAACAATTTATTTTTCTTTCTCAGCTCAGGATCAGCTGGGCTTAGCTCAACGCTTCAGGCTGGATTCTATTTGTCCTCACTTGTCTCTTTCATTCGCTTAGACAAGTGAATAAGATACAACGGTGCATCCAGGTCAAGTTCGCCTTGTTGAGAGATCATAAAGATTCAGGATTATAAAGAGAAATACACATTTCTTAAGGCTTTGGCTCCAGACTAGCACATCTTCACTTGTGCTCAAATATGATTAACCAGGAAAGAAAAAGGTACACTGCAAGCCCAATATCAATGGAGGAGATAAATATACCTCACTCCTTCTCTAGCACTGCAATATCATATGGCAGCACAGAATGAAAAATTCAACAGAATAATCCAGTCCACCAAAAGCCTATCATCATAATAATGTAATATGGAAAGAATAAGCAGTCTAAGAAAGGAGAGCGGGGGAAAATGCCAGGAATGGGAGTGCTCTGTAAAGTAATATTTATATGAGAAACAGGCTAATTTCTATGACATACTATCTCAAAATCTCAATGGCTTCAAAAAAAAGCTTATTTCTCACTCATTCAAAATGCAGTGTGAATGTTCCTGGTCTGCTGGCCTTTTTGGGTGACTCTCCTTCAAGCAGTGACTTGGGTATTCAGGCTGTTCCCATCTTCAAGTTTGTCCTTCTGTCACCCATCTTGCAGCCAGGAAGGGGAGGAAAAAAGAAGAAAAATGTTTGCCAAAAACATTCAAGATACTTAAGCATCTTGCTATGGAAGTTACACACGACTTTAGCTTACATTCTATCAACCAGAACAAGCACATGACTTCACCTCAAGGCAAGGGTGGGAGCTGGTAAATGCAACCCCTGGCTGGGCATTGATTAGGCAACTGCATCACCTCTCTGCCCGAGGGCAGCAGAATCCGTGGTGACCAACTAGCTCCTTGGCTTAGGAGAGAAAAATGGAATATGAGTTTTTGACCAGGAACCCCTGTCTATCCCAAAGTTAATGCAGAATAGAAGTTCTGTAATTGCAAATAAAATGTTTTATTTGTTTATTTTTTAAAAAGGAAAACAGAGGAGTATGTGAAAATTGGTTTAAGTAAAACTACTGTGATTTCTAGATGGATAATCAAGGGCTATAATAATCACTAACATCTATCTAATACTTTTATTTTACTATTAATTTTAATACATATTATTTATTTTATTTATATACCAAGTTTTGTGTATTTATTTATATTATAATACCAAGAGCAACCACTATAAAAAACTATGCAAACATACACGCAAAAACACTATAAATAAGATGGTGTCATAAAACATGTTCTAGTAACCCACAGAAAGACAATATAAAATAATTTATGAACAAGAACTAAAGCAAATAAACATAAAACAAAAATAAAATATCAGACAAGTGTTAACATATCAATAATTATCTTAAATATATGTGGTCTAAATATACCAATCAAAAGCCAAGGATTAGCAGAGTGCACAGAAAACATGACCAAACTTTATGTATCTTACAAGAAAGTCACTTCAAATTCAAAGACAAAACTCTGTTGAGTGTAAGAAGGATGGAAAAAACTATACCATGCAGGTGTTAATCAAACAAGTGGGAGTGAGCAGCTATATTAAAATGTAGACTGCAGAGCGAAGAAAATTACTAGACACAAAGATGGACATTGCATAATGATAAAAGGGTAAAAGGATAAAGTCATTTCATAATTATGCACAATGCTAAATGCATACCAACCAAACAACAGAGCCTCAAAATATATGAAACAAAAACCAATAGAGGTGAAAAGAGAACTGGATCCACAATCATCATTGGAGAACTCAGTGCTCCACTTTCAGCAACTGATGTGAGCAGTAGATAAAAAAATCAACAAAGACATTGAAAATCTGAACAACACAATTGACCACCAGATCTAATTGACATATATAGAACACTCTATTCAACAATAGTAGAAAGCACATTTTTTCAAGCGCCTATGGAGCATTCACAAGATCGATCCATGCTATGCCCTAAAACAAACGTCAGTAAATTTAAAATAAATGAAATCAGAGAGTTAATTCTCTTATATAATGGAATCAAGCTAGAAATCAGAAAGAGAAAGACAGAAAAATCTTTAAATATATGAACATCAAAAAACATCAAAATAACTTATGGGTCAAAGTTAAAGTTTCAAAAGAAATTTAAAAAATACATATAACTAAATGAAAATGAAAATACGGTGCATCCAGTTACATGAGATGCACCTAAATCAGTGCTGAGAGGGCAGTTTATGGCATTAAATGCTTGCATGAGAAATGAGGAATGACTATGAGTAAATAATTTAAACTCCTACTTCAAGAATGGGAAAACAAAGTGCAAAATGAACCCAAAGGAAGGAAATAAAGAGTAGAAATAAATAAAATTGAAAACAGGATCACAAAATAAAAAATCAATGAAACAAAAAGCTGAATATTTAAAAGAAAATTGATAAGCCTGCAGCGTACGGACAAAAATACGGATAAGAAAGAAACCACCAATATCAGAAATCAAACAGAAGATGTTACTGGAGATTTGGCAGCCATTAAAATGATAATAAGGACATACTATGAACAATTTTATGCACATAAAATTAGAAAAAAAATGAATCAGTTCCTTAAAAACCACAAACTATCAAGTCAACTGAGATAAAAGAGATAATCTGAATAGTTTTATAACCATTAAAGAAATAGAGTTCATCATTAAAAAGTACTTGAAAAATAAATCTCCAGACTTGGATGGTTTTACTAGAGAAATCTACCAAACATTTAAAGATGAATTAATACCAATTGTCTACAATCTTTTCTGGAAAATATAAGAAGATGGAATACTTCTCAACTCATCAGTGTTAATCTCATACCCAAACGAGCCAAGAAGGTACAAAAAAAAAGAATAAAAGATAGTGTATGAACATAAAGCTTTACCTCTAGTGACTAGTTCACTGTTCTATTCATGCACACGACAAATTCAGCAAATTTAAGTCACTTACTGGCCAGACATGAGTTATATGGAAAGTCATGATTGGTTGCTGCCCTGCAACACTGGATAGAATCTCAAGGAGATTTCAGAGACAACACAACCAATATTATATATCCAAAAAATAAGACTGATTAGGAGAACACTATATCTCAGTTATTTGAAATCTATCATCTTTTTAGCATGAAAACATGGGAGATTTTTCAGTTTTAAAAAGTCTACTTACTGGGACAAAAGAGAGAGTAGGTATCTTGACCTTGTCAGTCAAAATGTAAAACGCCAGGGCCCGCCCAGTGGCCCAGTGGTTAAGTATGCACATTCTGCTTCGGTGGCCCAGGGTTCACCAGTTCCGATCCCCGGTGTGGACATGGCACCACTTGGCAAGCCATTGCTGTGGTAGGCGTCCCACGTATAAAGTAGAGGAAGATGGGCATGATGTTAACTCAGGGCCAGTCTTCCTCAGCAAAAAAGTAAAACATTGATGTATTGGATGTGTATCTGTTTATAGTAAGCACTTCAAAGTTATCTTACAAACTATGACATTATCTAACGTTTAATTCCACATAATCCTTGTAAATTGCTATATGATGCCAGTTATTATTTGTGTTAATTGGAAGGCGAATGACATTTAAAAACTCTCAAAATACAGTGACTTAAATATGATAGAAGTTTATTTTTCTTTCACATAATATTGTGGCCAGACTAAGCTGGTAGGGCAGCTGGATGAAACAGTCACTCCAGGACCTGGGTTTTTTCTATCTTGTTGCTTTGCTGTTCTCTGGAGCACTGCTCTCATCTACCTAGAAAAATCTTGGTTACTAATCATCTCATATTTTAGAATCTGAGAAGGAAAAATGGGACTCAGTCCAGGGAAAATGATTTTATGTATGTAGGCATATATGAATGTATGCATTTGAATTAGAGATATCTAGACATTTCATACATCACTTTGTCTAATTTCTTTTGAGTTTAACATTGATTTCATAGCAACAACTGGCCAAATGGGAAGTATAGTCTCTAATTGGATGCCCTATGTCCAGAAATAAGGCAAGAATAATTATTGGCTAATTTATGAAGAATTGTGATACATGGGGCAAATGTGGGTACACGAGAGCCATAAATACAAAGTAGGAATTTTATGGCTGGGACAAATAGAAAAAAAAACATCGAAAGATGATAGACTTAAACCCAACTAAATCATAATTTCATACCAACTAAAAAATTAAGATTACCAGAATGATTAAAAAATATCTAAGTAAATCAATTTACAAGAACTCACTTGAAATTTAAGGATGTAGATAGTTAAAAGTAAAAATAAACTGCATCTTTATCTGCATGGTGATTGCATAATTGTACCATGCACAAAAACTTATTGAGCTCTGACCTTGAAATTCGTGTACATTGTGTACCTCACTCTGTGACTGTTGGATAGAAAGAGTTAATTCATCACATCTGAGTTGCTCAAAGCCTGCAGATTCCAAAGAAAGGCCTATCTTCCATATTAACCCTTGACCCACCCTTGGGAGACAGCTTCTAAGTCCTTAGAATATTCTATCTGATATAAGAGTTTTTGTATGCCTGCAGCCCTGGGCCATGCAAAATTTATGATGAATATCTGTTTTTATATGCCTGGAACTTTGGCCCATGCTGTACCAGTTTGACCAATAAATTTACCGTAAAGCATGATTTATGGTGAATGCCAGCTTTTGTTCTGGGGTTGAGAGGTGGGATGGGTAGAGCCTGAGAGCTGACGTCAGTCATATGGGTACTGCATGCCTATGTGACCAACCACCAATAAAAACCCTGAACAGCAAGGCTTGGTTGAGTTTCCCTGGTAGGAAATGATTTGCATGTGTTGTCAGATACCATTGTTGGGAGAATTGATTGCATCCCCATGTGACTCCACTGGGAGGGGACACCTAGAAGCACGTACCTGTTTTATCCTGGACTTTGACTGTATAATTTTTCCCTTTACTGATTTTGATATGTATCCTTTCTCAGTAAGAACCTGTTAACTGTGAGGATAACGGCTTTTTCTGAGTCTTGTATGTCTTTCTTGCATTTTATCAAGGCTGAGGTTGACCTTTTCAGTAAAAAAGGGAAAAAAGAAATAAGGAAGGAAGAAAAGAAGTAAATAGTTTTAGAAGAAGAAAACAAAGAATTAAGAAAGAAAGTTATTTATTTATTTATATTGATAAAGCACCGTTAAAGTGGAATTAGAGATCTTTGGGGTCTGCAGTTCTGATAGGTCTTGGCAAAAGGCTAATGACAAGGAAGGATGTGGGCCATGTGCCTAAGTGTTTTAGAAAGGCAAAAAAGATGTACAAAGAATAAACGATAATAACAGTCATGCTTAAAGAGATTAGAGTTTATTTGAATACCAGTCTCTATTTATAGAAAGTGTGCTTTGTTCTTACTAGGAACAGAATGGAAGTTTCCTTAGCTTTTAAAAAATGCCAGCTAAATATATATATATATCTATAGATATATATATATATATCTATAGATATATATATCTTGGTCATCTCTTGTTTAGTCTCTATTTGATTAATTAGAACCATTCATTCACCAAGTATTTATTAAGCATTGCCGATATTATTTTGTCATGCCTTATGTGTACTTAACTTATGTGCATTTGACTAAAGCATGCAATGAGAAATAAGATGTGCCCCTTGGTTTCAAGGTCACTGTCTATTGAGGCAAATAGACATGCAAATGCATAGGTGTGTAGCTGAAGTATCAGGAACCTTGGTGACACAACAAAGAAACATCTACTTCAACCAAGAAAGCAGAAGAGAAGTTAGCAGAAAAACAGGTGAAGATGCATGTGCATTGGTTCTATTTCTCTCTTGATGATGAATGGGTGAGGCATGAGGAGTGCTGGGAATGAGACCCATTCATTATCAGTGACTGACCTGTTAACAAGGAAATTGTTTCAAACACAGTAGTCTCATACAGCATCTTTTTGGTATAAACATATGGTGTTTTTGATGATAGCAATTTAGATAATAAAATAGGAGGCCAGAATTAACAAAGAGAAGTGATATTCAAATTTCCATACTGGTCTGGTAGAGAAGGCATTTCAATAGCTTTCTTCCCTCATTGAGGTGTAAGAGCGATAAGAAACAAAAATACTAGTACACAAAGTATTTTACGATACTAATAGACTTGTGTACAGAGCTGAATGCGGCTATATGGTTTCTAGGAAGTCAGAATAAACAGAAAACATTATTTTTCCAAAAAAATAAAACTTTCTAATATCACTGCACTATTTTACCACATTTCAGATTTGTACTAGGTAGAGAGTACATAAAATTAAACAAAATAGATATATTTTCTACCTTCACAAACTTACACACAATGGAAGAAGCTGAAAACTTAAAAAACAATTCTAACACATTATGTGTTATTGCATTAGAAGTGCTCTGACCTCCATCGACCGGGAATAATTAGAACTATTACCAAAATATGTAGCAGTAAAATAAAGCAATTATCAAAACTAACATAAACAGGACATAAGTCCCTAGGAAATTCTTCAGAAGACTAAACACTAAAAGTGGGGCTCATTTTATGGTTATCTTCCATTTTTTCATCTTTTCCATATGCTTTATATATATTTTAAAGCAGGAAGGTCAGAGAGCCTTCCCTCGGGAGCCCTGGATAAGCTCTATTTGTACATTTCATCAGAGAGGCAACGCTGTCACGCAGATGGCCCCCTGGTCTGGGCAGCTTGACGAAAGTGCCTTTGTGTTCCTAATTAACAGCGAACAACTGTGCCAATTGCTTTGATACATTCGAAACCTTCTGTTCTCAAACTTTTGATGAGCTGTTTATTCAGGAGCAATACCTGCCTGCTTTATTGGCCCCAGCACACCACTTTTAAAGGGCAGAGCTGTAGCGAGATTGACAAGGATTCCTCAGTTGCAAGGAAGATCATCAGGAAGCATTAACCATGTCCAGGTACTCCATTTTAGATCTCATTGACGGAAGGATAAAGTCTATGACTAGAGAGTGCAAATATTTTCTGGCAGGAACTCAATAGATCTAGAGCCTACAGTTCAGTAATGAGCTGCCACACCAACTCCTCCTTTGATTCTGGGAGTTCCCAAATCTGTAGCAATGTTTAAAGAAGCAAGGTTTCCAAGATCTTTACTCAACCCTTGAAAAGATTAGTAGTAAATTAGATGCTGACAGAGAAAGTAAATTAGGACATCAAACGATACGAGAATAATAAATGTTAAAGAGTATGCCAAATTATATTTAGCATACAACAGGAAAGATATGCTAATGAAACCCAGAGCCCCAGACAACCTTTGTGCATATAATTGTGTGAAATGTAATGGGAGGGACAAACGTTAGTAGCTTTCAAAAAATTTCCTTGATTGAGGGTAATGTAGGCAGTCTCAAAGCCATGTGATAAAATAACTATCTTTTTCATTTATGAGTTCATCAAATTAAAGAAAAAGGCATTTTTCAAAATTAAAAATTACAAATCCTCAGGCATATATTTGGAAAGGCTGTTTGCATGTTTGAGAGCTAAAGTCCTACCTCGGGACGAGTGGTTATAACGAAGAAGGAAGAAGTGACACCAATGTTCAATCCTAAAACAGATTTGAAAAGTAGCACATTTGTTTCATCTCAATAAAAGAAAATATTTAAATCAAGATATCTAACCTTGGCACTACTACCATTTAGACTGGATAATTCTTTGTTGTGGGGGACTCGCATGTGCATTGTAAGGTACTTAGCAGCATCCCAGGACTTTACTCACTAGACGCCAGTAGCACTTACCTCTGTTGTGACAACAAAGAATGTTTCTAGACGTTGCCAACGGTCATCAGAGGAAAAATTGCTTTGAGTTAAGAACCACAGATTTAAATTAGAGACAAAAGACTTTCAGTTTGCTGTGTAAGGTGGTGCAGAATCATCCCTGCCTGCTTCTATCCTCTAAATACAACTATAAACCCTATTAATGACTTAACAGATGACCCAAAGAGAACTCTGAAAGGTAGTGAGAGGAAGGGAAACTGGTTAGGGAGCCAGGACTGGAGGAACAACCGAGCAGCACAGCTCTGACAAAATTCCACCCAACAGAAGAAGACAATCCAAGTCCGTGCTTCCCAACCAGTGACTAAGAAACTGCAGTGGACCAGGTAAACTCATTCCTTGCCAGGACCCAATGATAGTCCCTCCAGCAACAAAAGGTTATCCCTACAGAACCAGCAAAGGGAATCATTGATCCTTTTGCCATACTGACAATATAAGACCAGAGAAAGAGCTCTCTTTCTGTAATAGGCCTAAGGCTCCCTTCAGCCCACCTATTTTGTGACACTGCATGGCCAGGGGACACCAGAAACCAATAAGGGATATCCTGCCACAACAAGCTCCTGGCTCAATATTGGAATAGAGATGATAGGGGATGGAATCTGTGAACTTGAGGATAGATCAATAAAATTTACCCAATCTGAACAACAAAGAGAAAATAGACTAAAAAACAAACAGAGGAACAACAGAACCTCAGGGACCAGTGGAACAATATCAAAAGATGCAACATTAGTATCACTGGAGTCCCAGAGGAAGGAAGAAAGAGAGTGGGATTGCAAGAGCATGCAAAGAAATTATGACTGAAAACTTACCAAATTTGTTGAAAGACATAAACCATATATTCAAGAAGCTATGAAAAGTCCAACAGGATAAATTCAAAGAAGTCTACCCCAAAACACATCATAATTAAACTTCTGAAAACTAAAGATGACAATAAAGAATCTTGAAAGAAGCCAGAGAGAAATAACACATTACTTATAGGAGAACGTCTATTCAAATAACAGCAGGCTTCTCGTTGGAAACCAAGGAGACCATAAGGAAGTGCCACATTTTCCAAGTGCTGAAAGAACTGTCAACAGTTCATTCTATATCTGGGAAACTGTCCTTCAGGACTGAATGAGAAATAAGGACATTTTCAGAAGAAAGAAAGCAAAAAGGAATTGTTACTAGCAGATCTACCCTATAAAGACAGCTAAAGGAAGTTCTTCACACAGAAAGGAAACGATAAAATAATGAAAGAATCTTGGAGCATCAGGAAGGAAAAAAGAACACCAGAAATAGAGGATATATGGCAAATATAATAAACTAGAGATACATTATGGTATGAAACATACAAGGGTGGAAGTATTATTTTAAAAGCATAGCATAGTCCAAAGTTAGATGAGATTGTGTCTGAAAACTAGAAAGGTCTCTTTATAGATGTTATAAGAGATATCCTAATGTTTTCAGAAGTTTTTTTTTATATGCATGCCATTGAATAACCAAAAGAGAGAGCATTGGATTTCTTATCTCCAGGAAGAACTGAATGAGCTGGAGTTTAACCAGCAGAAGACTCCATTGAAAGTTCAAAGCATTACCCATTAACTGAGAGATTGGAAAGAAAGACATATTTGTGGACCACAAAGTTAGGCACAGAATGAATAGGGAAATGAGGTAAACGAGTCAACAATAAGTGGTTCAACAATAACATCATCATCCTCACTTCTCTGTTTTCATTTTTGTGCTTCAGAGACTTGTAATTATTGTCTTCATTTCTCGAAAAAGTATTTTATGTCTGAGCCCATCCTGGCTCCTCAAACCCTCTTCCATGATCTGTTCTGTGTCACAGGAGGGCTTACACTCTAGGATGCTCTTGTGTCACCTTGCCTTTGGCTTGGTTCAGCCAATGGAAAGCACTAATGGGACTTTATGGAGGAGGAGGAAAGAAACGAGGGCAATCCTTCCTTTCTCTCTGCCTTGGGTGGTTTCTCCAGCAGACTCTGCCTCTGTATTTTCTCTTGGTTGTCACTCCCTCTATGTGTTTTTCATGCTACCAGCTTGCTTTGGATGACCTTGGACACTAGGCTCCCTCTTTTTATTGCTCTTGAGCCTAAGGGAGTAGTGGTTTCTGGCTGTTACTACTCTCTGGGTAACCACTCTGTCCACTGCTTTCCCCTCAGATGCTCTTTCACCTGTGAAATGAAGTCTTGAATTAAATTCCCTACATTGTAAATACTCAGACTGAGATAAATTTGATTCTCAAAGTCCAAATTCAAATGCCTAGAAAGTCAACTCATCTTCTATCAGGGCCCAGGAATTCTGATGCCTGCAATGTCCACATCACATTGTCTCTAAGGATCTTAGGGACTCTTTTCATCACTCTCAGAACATCCCATACCCACATCTCAGATTGTCTGACTTCAACAAACAGAATAGAGGTCTTTTGCTATCATGAATTAACTGATTAGTAACTAAAATGCATAATGGCTACTTTTTATATCATTCATCTTCTAAACAGATGAATTAAAGGTCAGATTTTCAAAATATTTCTGAATGAGCTACTTTGAAAACTATGACTAAATCAATAAACTAAACATGAAAAGAGAAAATTTGAGAGCACAAACTGACAGAAACCAGACTGCAGATTCTGGGTGCTCCCTAGTGCCCTGGGACAGGGAGGAGCTAATGGAAGTCGTGCTAAGGCTACTAACAGAAGATTTAGTGTAACTGAGATTATTTGCAGGCATAGATTTGTGAAAAGTTCTTAGGGAATGAAATAAATACATTTAGAAAAAAATAGAAAAATAACATACAATAAGCTGCAAAAAACGTTTTAAAAGATAGCATTTAAAGTGCTCCCAAGATGACTGGTACATCACAGATAAACACCAGGATAGCTTTTGATGCCTTTGTAAGACTGTCCATCTGTTTGTCCCAGATTTCTGGGATCTGAAGGAAAAGAAGGAAATAAAAAGCAACTGTGACAGAAGAACAGATATAATTTCTCTGGTCAATTCTTCACTGAGCTCTACTTTTCCTTTCCTCCCATCTTCTGATGGACTTCTACTTCCCTCTTATCGCTTCTCGTATCCCGCGCCTCCTGTTTTGCAGGCTTTAGTTTGCTTGTCTTAGCATTTACTCTTTTTGAGCCTCCTCTTCTTGAAAAACTCCAAATCCCTTCCTTTAACATCCGTTCCCATACAGCTGACAACAACTGTCCTAGTTCTGAACTTCCTTTCACAGGCAAGTTTTATTGAAGACATTTATTTCAACTGATGTCTCCATTTCCTCATTTCCTACTCACTCTACAATCCACTGCAGTCTGCGTTCTTTCCCTGTCACGTCACTTAAACTGCACGTGCAAAATTACAATGATCTCTTGGTTACAACATTCATTGAACACCTGAGTGTCCTTACCTTACCTAAACATGTGGAAGCATTTGGTTGGCTGACCCATGTCCACTTCCTGAAGTACTTTTGCCTTTGGTTTCCATGATATGATATTCTCCTGATTTATATCTATATATAGTATATAGATATATTATATATATATACATTAGGCCATTTCATCTTAGATTTCTTTGCGAGATTTTTTAGCTCTGCCTATGTTGTTTTTGGTTCACAAACTGGCCCCTGTACACAGAAGGCAAGGAGAGACCAAAGAAAGAGGCAGACCACTCCAGACTGGTAGGTGTCAGTTTAATAAGCAAGGGAACTTACATATGAGGCTTGTCTTTGGTGGCTGCAAAATGAGTGGATCTCCGCACCCACCCACCAGAATCTTAAAAGTTTATATAGAGGTCTTACCTGGGTTCAGTCATGTACAGTACCAGATGGTCTCAACAACATATTGTTCACTCAAGGTTGTGTCCTTGGGGCAGCTTCTAGTGCAGGGAAGGCAAGCAGGAATGCACATTCCAAGGGGAGGGGGTAAGGAAACTCCAGTTGCCCAGGTACAGCTCATGGGTCAATCTGCAGTCACATCCTCTCAACCTCCTCCAACACTTGTAATTCCTGACGTTACTCCAGGTTCTTTACTCTTTTTTCTGTCTTTACTCTACAAGGTCTTTCCTCTTCTCTTTCTGGATAATTTACCCAGTTATTATATCTGTTGACTGCTGAGGTGTTATCTACAAACAAATTCATTTTCTACATGAACCTTCTCCCAAATAAAACTTCTCACCAACTTTGTTCCTTGTTATCTACCACCTTCTTATGTACAAAAATCACATAGATTCAACTACCCAGACAGAAACCTGTACATAATATTTGACTCTTATTTCTCCTCTGTTCAAAACCAAGTCCCTGGTTTCAACATTGATATTCTGGAAATGGGATTCTTCATTGTCTCCAATCTATCACCCTAGTTCAAGACATCATTACTTCTTACCTGGATTTCAGCAAAAATCTCTTCACTGAGCTGCCTTCATCCGGCTTTGCCCTCCTCTTATCTATTAAGTTGTTCTTCATCCTACAGAGACGATGCTGTCCCCAAAACATAAATATGATCATGCCATCCCTTTTCATTATGCCCTGAAGATAAATTCCAAATATGCTTATCATGGCATTCAATGCTTTTTATTATTTATCCTCTGCTTATGTCTACGTTATTTTCCTGTCATCTCTCCCTACCGTTACCAGTTATGAAGTTCTTTTAGTTCCTGAATACATCACGCCTAGTTTTACTCTTAAATATTAGTATATCCTCTGCTTAGAACAACTCTTTCTCCCCACCAGGTGCCCTCTGCCCTTTTTTTCTGGTTAATCTGTCAATTTTCAGCTTTGAAGTCACATCCTGTATGAATTCTTTCTTGTCTACGATTTTCTTTGTGATCTCATGGCACCCTATACTCTGTGCTTTACCAATCTTAACTCTTAACACTCCATGTAGGAATTACCTTATCATCTGCATGTATTTCCCCACCAATCTCCATCCATTTGCAGCTCTTTGAAGATGGAGATTGTCTATATTGTGCAATATTGTATCTCAGTCCTTATCATATTACTTGACACGGTGAATTCTCAACAGTTAATTTTTTTTCAGGAATAAATTAAAGATGATAATTCAAGAATTGTAAAGGAAGATGTAATGAGCCGAAGAAGATAAGCTGCCTAATGAGATGATAAGTCAAAACAGTAATCAACTAAAAAGTATCTGGGTAGTTTTGTGGGTGAATATAATCCAAGTACTCCACAAATTCATTATCACAAAGCTATATGTTAACAAAAGCTAACAACAACCAACAAACTAAGTTGCCTTTTCTTTCTTCTGGTTCATTTGAGTACTGCTCTTGGCAATCGTAAGGCTTCGTCATTAAGGCCAACGACGGAAGCAAGTGAGACCCAAAGGCCCTAGGGAATCCACGAACTAAATATTGCCGTTTAGATTGCCTTCATTATAATCACCAAAAACATTCCTATATGGTCCTTTTATTAATATTTTCTGAAAATACACTTTGATGATAAAAATACATATTTTAATGATAGTATAAATACCAAACCCATTATAAAGGACAAAGTTTGTTTAGCATTTTATTTACTTGGCCTACAAAGCATTGTGAGGTTAGGAAATTGATAGAAATGCTGTTTCTCCATTTTATAGGTGGGAAACTGGAACCCAGAAAATGTATTCTGAAGATCAAACTATCTAGGCATTTAAAGGTTGACTTTCAACCTGATGTCTGGTCAGTGAGATATAAAAGAGACTTTTCATGAAATATTTCAAGTACACAGAAAAGTACAGAAAATAACATGGAAAGAACACTGAAAAAGGTGGCTACAAACCTGCCTTCTAATCCTAGTAATATAATTTGGGCATTTGAGGAACTAAAAGGCTGTTTAATGTGCGTCTAATACTTGAAAGTTTGCTATGTCCAAGAAGTAGAGTTTAAGCTTGAAAACTAACAAAGACAGAGGAGTTCCTCCCTGAGGCTCAGAAAAGCTTTTTAATTTTTTTTTTTCACTTATAATGAGGTAATATTTGACTCCTTTAAACATGTATTTCTTATTGACAATCCTTTGAACTGTTTAACGGAGATTAAACCCTGGTCTTCCGTAAGAGTCTTCTCTGTTCTATGATTAAGCACTCCTTCCTCTCCATCCATGCATTCACATCACATCAGTCATTCCAAGTTTCCCAAGTGCAAGGGTTAAATCCAGTTCCCATCTGGGGGCATCACAGAGTGCTCTCTCCTGCCACCACACTACCAGGAGGGAGATTGTTGATTTTAAATTGCTAAATGACTAGAGTCTCTTCCAGATGTTCACTGAGCCAAGGAGCTTGTTAGCAAGTGGCATCTCTCGCTGTGAGCATCAGAGGAACCCTGGCACAGCATGTGTCTGCAGATGCGCAGAGGCTGTGTGCAAAGCCAACCCTCCCAAGCTCTCCGTGGATAGGGAGCTTAGCATGGTCTCCAGTGAAATCAGCAAGCAACACCCATTTTGACCACGAGGTTGTGGCTCTAATTGCAGATGTAGCCTGAGTGGACTGAATTCAAGAACATGTTAATGGATGAGGATTTCTACTCTGACATTTAATCCAGGCACTTTGTAATGGCTACAGGCAACCATCCTTTTCCTGAGCTGCCTCCCAGGTCTTCAGCTACTCTTAAAATGTAAGGGATGGAGTTACTTAGGCCTTCACTAACTGACACACCAAAAACCTCAGACACACATTTCCTTCTCCCTATTTTCTTCTGAGTACTCACTTTTTCCTTTTTTTTAGAAACTCACACACCAAAGAGTTGATTGTATGAAATATCCAATACACTAAAGCTATGTACCTGCTCTCAAGGGCAAACAGTCACTTTGTGAAAGTTATGTGAATTTAGGACAGTTACTCAATTTCTCCTCTGCTTCAGTTTTATTATCTATAAAATAAGGCTAATGGCTTATGTTCAAAGTTGCTGTAAGATTAAATGGTACAATTGTAAATGTGAAATATTTAAAATATTAAATGAAACAAATTATGTGCTTTATCATAGTAAGGTTTTGATCTTGATAGCTTCATGGTACCTCCATCAGTCAATAAACTTCCCCTTTTTTATCTTCATCACAAAAGTAACCTTGATGCTACCCCACATACCTTTCTTAAGATGGAGACACAAGTACATTCTAGGAGTTCTATTCCTGCCTTCTACTTATTAGGTGATCAACCTGCGCATACTTGTCTTGGACCTTCCTGGTTATAGCATTTAAAGTCCCACATCCGGGGAAACACCTCAGTCTCAGGCAAACCAGAAAGGTTAGTCACCCTACACTTCACCTATCTCCCTGTCCAGTCCCTGAACCTTCTCCCACCCTCTTTTCAGTTATCTGTCATGTCTCCAAATTAGTTTTTAGATTAGAGGGCAACCATTTGGCATCTTGCTGGCTGATCAGAAAAAAAAAAACTGAAGATTAACCTCACACAGGGCATATCACCACATTCATAAATGCCCTTGAGATGTTTAAATAGAGTTGTTATCTCCTCTCATTCTGAATTCAATGATTTTATGTTGGTTCCTGATGATCACTCTTTCCTCCTAAATTATTGCATACTGTGCTTTTAATAATAAATTCTAAAAATAAACTGCTGAAATTTTTAGTATTGAGTTCTTCTCCTTTTTGAACAATAAAACTAGAGTCGGACACAACCTCATACAGACATCTCTTCTACAGGATCTGGTAGAGTTCTTTAACCTGAGCTAGTGAAACTCTAAATTTCTTAAAAAGTATACAAACCACGCACTTGAACTCAGATAGAGTAGCTAGGTTTTCTTTATAATTACTTATGTTAGGCTCCAGTTTCTTCTCCTCAATGCTTGTTTTATACTCCTCCCAGATGTGAGTTCATTTTTACAAGAAATCAACAGTAACCAGCATTTACTGGGTGCTTATTACTGGGTGCAATATACCAACATCTGTGATAAGCACTTTACACCGATACCTCCTATAATACTCGAAAAGACTCAAAAAGAGATGGGGTAGACAATATCTCCCTTTTCAAAATAAGAAGATGTTCAGATGGGGTTAAATTTCCCATGAATTTGCAGCTGGATAGTTTTGAAAGGGAAATTTAAACTAAGGTTTTTTTAGACCTCAAAGCACATGCTTTAACCACTAATAGAAGAAAAATGTAATTGAGACATTTCACTTTTCTGCTTCTGTAAACATTATACCATATAGTCAATGCCTACATATTCTTTTAGTCTTATTAATCTGCCAAAGTGCTCATTTGGCACTATTCTCTCAAAGTTGCTTTGAAAAAATTAGCGTTTAAGGGCATAAAATTTTAATAACTTTTCATCTTTCAGAAGTCCTTATTTAATTACTTTTTGATTCTAAGTCTTTTGATTCATGAGTAGTTTGCTGCATAAATACATTTCAGATAGGTTAAGTATTAATACTCCTATCTATATATGTGTACAAATATCATAAATACATATATAAATATACAGTCACCAGAGATTAAATGCATTTGAGAACATTTATATTTCATGTAAACAAAAAGCCCTCATGACCAACAAAAATTGACTCTTATTAAAATTAAGAAATATAGACCAAATAAAACATCATTTTAAGTATAAAACATCATTATCAATTCCTTTTTCTGTTCAGTAAAGCAAATCACAGGGGCCAACAATTCTGGAAATGGTTTAAATGTAGGATGGGTTTTCAAAATTCTGTCATTCTTCATTTATCCAGGGCATTTGATTTGTCCTTCCTTCTCAAAAATATCTTATACAGATTTTCCCCCAAATCTTGTCCCGTTAACTGAAATTTAGCATAATCAAGCCCAATCAGCTAAGCATCTTCCCTTGGAACTCAAGTTGAAGGGAGAACAGGTGTTACCAAGAGTAACTCCAGCCAATGAGAACCAAAGCTAGAAACTCATCCTGAAATGGAAATTCCAGCCTGTCTATAGCATGGACACCAGTGGACAGAGTATTAGAGCCACCTCATTCCATTACCCAGTAGTGTGTTTCTCTTCTTTTCCCTTCAGCCCCTTTCTAAATTCTGAGTTCCATTTCTAAGTGAATTCCATTTTTGACCTTATGATTTTTCTATGCCGCATCCTAAAATTCTCTAATCAATATCTTCTTTTCACAAATATAACATTTTGTGTGTCTACTGCATGGGCTTTGAATAACCTTATTTGCCTCACTGTATTTGCATTCCCCAACTCTGATTATATTTCCCACTACCCAGGAGTCACACTTTTTTTGCTCAAGTTTTTTTCTAGTAAAATGCTGTTTACACAATGTGTGATACTCTCCCTGTCATCCTTGAACAATTCCATCTTCTAGGCTATAATTTAGTACACCATTCTTTTACACTACCCTATCTGTAGACAAAATTAAAAAAAAAATCCTCCTCACTGTATCACTGAACTCTTTCTTGCTCATTTCCTGGTATGAAAGTCTATATGACAGAATAGGCCATACAGGATTATGGTGACTGATTCGTGAGGCTGTGTACTGAGTGCTGACATTAATGGGAAATATTCTACAATTGCATTCTCCAAGCACTACCTCCATTGTGGTAAGTAATATCAACACCAAATAATAGGAAACAGAAGGATAAATATAGTAATTTCCCAACACACTATTTTCCCAACTTAAATATGGACATTTTATGATATTGTTTTTGTTTTTTTTGGAGGAGCTGTTCCAAAGAAATAATGCTCATAAGATTTTTTTCCCCCTAAATTAATAATTTTTATCCTGCTGTTGGGTGGGATTAAAGTTTGATTGAGGTTGGTTTGTTATTTAAAAATAAACACTCCTAGTTTGATAGGAACACATTGTAAAAGTGAGCATATTATAATTCAGAGGCAGAACCAGAGATAATTTAGAGTTTGCATATCTTACTTTCTAATAACAAAACTAACACAATGACATGGGATAAAAGGGCTAGAAACAACCTTATTTGTTGAGTTTATTTACTCTCAGAATGCTTGGTTTAGTTATGTAAAAACAAACAAACAAAACCCCACTCAAAATGGAAATATTTTGTTTTTTCTCAAATATCTCTGGGCTTCTGTGAACTCCATTTATTCGTGAGTAGTAGATCATTGCTTTGGATCAACTTGGCTTAATTCAGTTTTCTCAGCAATAAGGAACCAAGAGGAATCAGGACTATCAGCTCAAAATTTTTGCTTAAAATAGGAAAACTTGTTTTAAAAATCCCGTCATTGTAGTCCTATCCACATGGAAATAATCTGTCTAGAACTTTTGTTATATTCAATGTCCCATCTATATGGGGACTATGCATCAGCACTCTCTTGAGTTCAAGCCTCCCGTGTGTGTCATTTTCCTAGGGCTGCCATAACAAATTAGCACATACTAGGTGCTTTAAAACAACAGAAATTTATTTTCTCGTAGTTCAGGAAACCAAAAGTCCAAAACCGAGGAGTCAGCACGTTTGGTTCTTTCTGGAGGCTCTGAGGGAGGAACTGTTCCGTGCCTTTCTCCTAGCTTCTGGTGGTTGCCAGCAATCCTTGGTGTTCCTTTGCTTTTAGATACATCACTCCAATCTCTGCCTCCGTCTTCATGTAGCGTCTTCCCTGTATGTCTGTGTGTCTTCACGTGGCCTTTATAAGAACATCAATCATTGGATTTTGGCTCTACCCTAATCCAGCATTACCTCATCTTAACTAATTACACCTGCAAACAGCCTATTTCCAAATAAGGTCACATTCTGATGTTCTAGGTGGGCATAATTTGGGGAGGGAACACTATTTAACCCAACCCACCACATTACCTGCTTTGGCCAATTAGATGTAAACAGAAGTATTCCATGTATTCTGGGCTCAAATTTTAAGAGCTAATGTTTTTTGGCCATGTTCTCCTACTTTTCTCCTGACTCTGCCACTGTATTAAAATGGAATCTCTATCAGCCTAGAACAGAGCTCTTGTGGTGACATGTGACATAGCACATCTCATGAACAGGACACAGACATTATTGTTTGTAAGACATTGAAATTTTCAAGTTTTCCTTATCCACACAATAACTGGACCTATCATGGGACTGATACAAAAGCTAGTACTGGATTAGAGGGGCTTCCTTAACAGACAACCTAAAATATTTGACACTGGCTTTGAGGCCAAGTGATGGCAAAGAAATTTTTATTAGAGGCTAGAAGGATGCTGATGCATGCCATGCAATGATTAAACATTTTTTAAAATGTATTATATGGGATAACTTAGAAGGGAGATATTGTACCTACTAAGTTTTCTCTTTAAATGAACAAGCGTAAAACAAATGTTAGTATTATGAGTTTTTTCCAGTTGGTTGCACATGCTGCCAGGATAATGCAAGCTACATCAACTCAGAAAAGACCTAGCTATTTTGCAAGCAGAATTTAAAAAAAATAGAGAGAATACAGAGTTAAATGGCTTTCTGGGTTGGAAGTTTAACTGGTACTCTCCAATTATAATTTACAAAAGGGACAAAGAAGTTGAATAAAAAAACCCAATTAAAATTCAAGCTTAGGGACCAGCCCCAAAGCTGAGTGATTAAGTTCAGGCACTTCAGTTCAGTGGATTGGGGTTCACTGGTCCAGATCCTGGGCATGGACCTATACACCACTCATCAAGCCATGCTGTGGAGGCATCCCACATAGAAGAACTAGAATGACCTATAACTAAGATATACAACTACATACCAGGGCTTTGGGGAGAAAATAAAAGAAGAAGATTGGCAACAGATGTTAGTTCAGGGCCAATTTTCTTCACCAAAAAGCATACCTTAAAAAAAAGCTCTACAAAACTCAAGCTTAAAGACCAATATCAGGGTATACTTATCACACCCATTTAAAAAACTCTTAATAGATATGGGGATACTGATATAACGTATATCAGTATAATAGGAATTTTCCCTGCAAATTCTTTCAGTTGGAAAAATACAGCTTAGAGAAAAGAGAGAAATGGCATTCTTCTCCTATGCAAGCACAATAGGCTTAAGTTATCCAAATTAAATTCAGGGAAAGAAACATGGTTCCAGAAGTGGTGTGTTGATTGACACATGAGACTCATAGCCCTCAAATAGATAAGAAATCAATTAATTTTTGAGAGAACTGTACAACAAACAAAAGATGTACCTACAATAGTTGTTTGAGAGTTAAAACAAAGATTGGACTCCCAAAATTTTGTGGACAAGAAACAAGCAGAGATCATCAGCAACAAAGAAGTTCATATAATAATAAAGTGTCTCATGTTCTTTTTGGAAAAATTTAATTATCTCAGAAAATTATCAATTAATTTTAGCTATAAATAAAAATTGTTCATTATTTTTCCACCAAGAAAATGCGTCATACTGTCTGGTGGCTATTGATAATTATTGATTATCGCCCATCTCTATAACACAAGAATAAATATGTATACTTTCTTCTATCTATGTTTTCCTGTGATTGAGAAGCACTAAGCTAATAATGGGCACAGAATCAAAGCTTTGCCAGAATTTAAATCTTTTGTATTTTTGGATTGCTTTCTATAAGCTGTGGTGTAGTATGGAAAGAGTTTCAAACATCTCCCAAAATACAAACTTAGGGGACATTAAAGAAAGGAATCTTTCTGTTGATATTTCAATAACTGAAGATTAAAGCAATGTTTTCCATTTTCTAGTTATTTTTTTCCCCACTGGAAAACACTGTTTCTCTTCAAAGCATGCTCTAATTTTAGCAGCACGTACATTAGAATATTTCAGGTAGAACATTGACATAAACATGCCCACAATGAAAACTTGAATATGTCGTTTCATGTTGCTAAGACTGACTGCATCAGGCTGCGAACCGCACTCTTCCTCATGGCAGTAGACGTAGTAAGAAGGCAGAAGACAATAGGGAAGGAACAAAACACAAGGCTTTGTCATCACACTGTGTATAAAACCAGGTAAACCTGATCTCAGAACAATGCATACTTTGATGCAGTGCTGGCTACTCTAGTAGGGAAAGCAATGCGGTAATAAAAGTAAAAAGCCACAAAAGGAATAAACATCAAAGAAATAAAAAAACAAGATACGGTTTATGGTTTAAATAAAAAAATCTCCTCAGACTGCATTTTGGATGTTCAGAAAACAAGTAAGCTAAACATGAGCTGTATGTTTTCTTGTCAAAACAGTAGTATGAAATCCATCAGTATTAAATGTGTACCTTTGTGCACATGACTGAGTTTTTGTAAAACTAATAGTTCTGAAGAGTGGCTTTTGATATTATTTTAAGCTAGAATTCGTGATAGAATTGTTAAGCCGATGATGAGTAGCTTATCAAGCAATGAATTACTTAGCCATAGACACGGGAACACATTTGAAAGCATGTTCAAGAGTTTAAAATAAGCCTAAAAATGGATCAGGAAAAAATTCAGCACAAGTGACAAGTGTCTGCAGAACTGAAGAGAAATGTAGAATACCAAAATTTCCTACATTTTAAAAGTTATGCTTAATATGTTTTGTCTATAAAAATGAGTATATTTTAATATAAATTTTACATTATTAATATCAAATGTCTTCCCTAATGTCTCTATCTTTCCATTCAATATTACCACATAATAATGAAATTTTTAAATTATTCATACTTTAAGATAAAACAAGAACCAGAGATGTTTATTCGTTTCTACCATACTATAAGGACTATGCCACACAGTGCGTAATAAAGTGCTATTCATACCACTGGGGACATTACATAGTAGTAGCAGCAGAAAAGAAGTAAACAGATTACAGAGTATGATAAATGATATTAGAAGAGTGTTAGGAAATGCCTTAGATTGAGGCTAACCGCAGACAGATCCAGAGACGACTGGAGGCTGGTCGTTTATTTGGTTAGTGACCCGAAGAAAGATCAGTAGGTCAGGAAGAAAGTGGAACAGAGGGGAAGGAAAACTACACAGGTTACTGTTCTGGTGAGCTGGAATGCTGAGAGATTGCATGATATGCCTAAGTTGCTCATCTGAGTGCCAGTATTTGTCCTTGGTTAGGGTTTCTCAAGGGCTTCAGCTCCGTGGCATTTCAGCCAGGTCAGCACTTGTAGGTGCTTGCAGTAAGACACAGCCAGGTGGCACGGGGATCCTGAGAGAGGTAGGGGCATTGGCAAGGTAGAGACAGCGTCTGTTATAGGGATGTATTCAAATGCACCTACCTGAAAAGAAGAATGGGGTCAGGGAGAATTGGATGTTGCTTCCAACAGAAAAATTGAATGATCTGAGTTTTGGAAGAGAAGTAGGAATGATCAAGAAGAAGCAAGAAGTAGGGCAATAAAAAAAAGTCAAATAAAGTGTAGCATGCCACCTTCAGAAGACCTTAGTTTGTTTAAAATTTTGTTTCTTTTTGTTTCTGTGTTTGCTCTGAAGGAGGTAGGGAGAAAAGGGAATGAATATTTTCAGTTCTATCACAGGCCTTTCTTTTAGATTCTTTTTCAGTTTGGCAAGTTATCTTGAAAACCATGAGAAGGTTGTGAGAATTTTAAAAAGAGCTCTTTTTTTAAATCCTCCATTCATTTCTTTTTTCTTTTTTTTGAATATGTATTGAGCCTCTTCTCTCTGTTGACATTGTACTAGGTACTAAGGGCAAAATGGTAAACAAGGTAAGCATGTTTGCTGTCCTTGCACAGTTGAGGAGAAGACAAATCAGTAAGAGTTTTCAGTATAAGGTTATATCTAGTAAGCTAAGGACTGTTCATTTTGCAATAGAAAGAAGTAAAAAGGGCTGTATTGGGTTGAATATGGTGCCCTCCAAATTCACGCCCAACTGGAACCTCAGAATGTGACCTTATTTGGAAATAGGGTCTTTTCAGGTGTAATTAGCTAGGATGAGGTCATACTGGGTTAGGATGGGCCCTAAATCCAATGATTGACATCCTGAAAAGATGGTGATGTGACAATACAGAAATACTCAGGGGGAAGACGGCCATGTGATGATGGAGACAAAGATTAGATGGATGCATCTACAAGTCCAGGAATGTCTGAGATTGTAAGCAACCACCAGAAGTCAGGAGAGAGGAATGGGACGTTTTCTCCCTAGAGCCTTCAGAGGGACCATAGCCCCACTGACACCTTGATTTTGGACCCTAGCCTCAAGAACTGTGACAGAATAAATTTCTGTTGTTTTAAGCTATCCATTTCTGATATTTTTTTTAGTGCAGCCCTAGGAATCAAATACAGCATTGAATTGAAACCTGAGGAAAGTTGAAGAGAATGGTTGGTAAAGGGAGGGAATATTTCAAAGAAAGTGAAAAAAGATGTATAAATATCCAGAAGAGGGGGAGAAGATTTTGTAGTTGAATACCAAAAATATTTTTATAAGATGAAATATTGAAGTGTGGGATCAAGAGACTAAGCTAGGGAGAAAGACAGAACTGGATAATAAGGGTGTTTACAAGTCGAGTTAAGGATGTTAGAACTTTATCTTCTGGGCAGTAAGGAGTCATCAAATGATCCTAAACAGGGGGAGCGTAGAATCATTCTTACAGTTTACAAAAATCGCCACAAATGCATTGTATTCTCCACAGGAGAATAAGTAGAAGAGGGACATATTTGATGGCAGAAATATCAGCCCTGAGGTTGTTTTAGAAATATAGATGGAAAATAATCATTATTTAAATAAGGAGAGTGCCAGTGGGAATGGAGGGATGTGAATAGATTTGAGAGACATTTCTGAAATAGAATTTTTACAATTTGTTCACTGGTAGGATGTCAAGAGTAAGGGAGAGAATGAAATCAAGGATGATCAGATATCTGGTTGGACAATTATGTGCAGTGACCTTCACTGATTTAGAGCAAAGAGAATGAGCAGACATACGAGGAAGAGCTGACTTTAGGTTTGGACATATTGAATCAAGACGTTTGTGGGATATACTAGTGAATAGTTTTAACGTACAGTTGGATATGTGGGTCTGATGCTCATAAGAGATATATTATTGAAATAGGATTGGAGGGGGAAAATTGATCAGGGAAACAATCAGAAGATTAGTGAAGTAACTAAGATAAATGGAAAAGGGTTGTGGCGATGCGGATTTAGATGAGAGGAGAGATTAATAAAGGGACACAGTGAAATATACAGGGCTTATTAGAGAGAGTAAAATTTCTAGAAGGAGGTGCGGAAGGACTATGTTTTATCGTGGGAGAGATTTGAGCATATATATATGTCAAGAGCAAAGAACCAGGAAAGATGGACAGATTAAAAACAAAGCTGAGTAAGGTCCTTGAGAATTAAGGGAATGAAATCCAGAAAATAGGTTTGTTGTAAAGAACAATTATGAACCAATGAGGCATTCCTGATACCAAAATGATTCTTGAACTAAGACATAGGCAGGATTGGCTGACAGCATATGAATAAAAGATAGCAGGCACCCTCAAGAAGATTATATCTTCAAGTGCAAAATCAAAAGCTGTCTCTCTCTTTAGCAGCATCACTTAATAGTAGGGGTGAAGGGTGACATTGGACTGTGAGAGTTGGAAAAAATTTGCAACACAGAAAGATGCTTAAATAATAGAAATACCTGTATAAATCTTTCTAATAGCTTTTCTCACAGCTGGGCTTGAGGTGTTTTATCACATATGCCTGGGCACTGGCAGGTTTCACACAGGCAATAGAGCTGGACTGGCCTTGGTACTCATTACTTCATCCAGAAATTTAACAGAGATCACCAGGGGCATGGAAGTGGGGCACAAGTTCCAGTTTTCAAACATCTCCTGTGAAGAGAGAGAAGGAGAAGACACAGGTGAAAATTAGGATACATTTGAAGGTGTACGATTAAAGAGTGAGAAAGAGAGATGGGACCTGATGGTGTCTAATTTCTCTGTAAGCTAAGAAGTAAGGTTAATTGCTGAGAATGAGGGTGGCAGTCAGTGCTTAAAGAACTTAGAGAGAATGGTGAATTCTTAAAATAGCTCATTTGGAACAAAAAATGGTTGACAGTAGAACATCGCAGCACAACTTTGACGACTTCATAATAATTCCGTAACATATTTTATCTCAACTGTAGTATTTGCTGGTGGTGGTAGGAGGAGGTTGGGAATCAAAAAACATTAAGTAGTTTAAGTTCAGTTTGTGACTCAGCAAATCAGTGAAGTCTGTTGCTGTTCTGATTGGTGCTTTCGTCTAGTTATGTTGCTGTTTGCTAATACACTATTGGTCAAGGCCAATAATCATTGACATGTTCATTGAGATAATAGCTCACGAAAATGATTAAGTATGAAAATGCAGCCTTTCTTTTTTTGTTGGGTTGTTTTTTGCCATTTTCCCTTACATCTCTCCTTTTAAACATTTTCTTTCTTCCTCTCTTTTTTGTCTTTCACTTTATTTTTTTCCTTTTCCTTCATTTTTACTTTCAGAAAGCATATGCTTTTTTACCTCTTGTAGACTCTGCTTTTATTATATTTCAAATTTACATATTTGCCATTTAAAAGTCAAATAATACTTCCAGGCTTATAAAGAAAAGCAATTATCTTCTAGCTTTCTCAGCCCTTCCGGAAGACGCATGACAACCCAATACTTTCCTTGTTTGAAACTTGCTTCTGGTATTTAAAGTTTAGACATTAACTTTTTAATCCTAATATGGCACTTGAGGATTTAACACTCTTGTGCCTATCACTCCTCTTGCTCCCGACATAATTCTGTCATAATCTTGGTTGCATAAACACTTATAAGATTTATAATATGTTGATTATGTAAATATTGTTCAGAGCAGAAGCAACTTTTTTTTCTTCTCTAACTTTTTGCTTTCGCTGGAGTTAATAATGGCCTAGATACTTTGGCTGAGTTTTCACGTACCCCAGCATTCCTAACCCAGCACCAAATTTCTGATAGACGTGTACATCTCTTGATATGGTAAAACTCATCTAGGAATTTATTAGTTCCTCTGGTGTACTTTAGCCCTTCTCACACTTTCCATCTTTCTCTCTTTCCTTGTATTCCAAGGCTCTCAAACTCTGGCAGCTCTCATTTGGGATTTCTTTCATAATCAGCTTGAGGCTTCTATTGGTCCCTTCCCTGTTACATATTCTATTTTGGCTACCAACTCTTACACCTTCCTTGGGAGCACAACCTATAGTTGTGTCAAAGTAAAAATTGCACCAGACAAATTTAAACAGACAAAGAAGACAACAATTCAAGGCTATTGTAATGGAAGAATGAGACCAGAACTCTGTCTGAGCTCTACTCCGCTGAAACAAAGAGCTGGAAAGTTCTTAATTGCCAGGATAGGGAGAATCATAAGCCATCTTTGCTTGCTAATTGGTTTTTTCCAAAGGAAAGTAAACTCCAAAACTTTATCAAAGGAGGTAGTCTTTCAGCTTGGAGGAAAGTGTCTGCCTAAGTTAGGTTTCTACTCTGCCAGGGAAATATGAGATAGGAGCACTATCTTCTTTGGTGAATACATTTCAAAGTGTTGGCTTCCAGGTCCTAGAGCTAGATAAGCCTGGGTTGTAAAACTGCCAAGAGTCTTTTAAAAAGATTTACATCTCAAAGGAGCAGAGAAGTAATTTACAATTACAAGTTTTCTAAAGTAAATGCTCTAAGAAAAGGAGGTCAGGGACCCAGAGTAAGGAAGAGGCTTGTCTAAATTTTATTGTCACTGCAGGGGACGTTAAGGTCTCCTAGGTCAGTTGCTGTAGGAAGGTACTTTGGCTGGTCTTTTGAAACATTTTTGAAACTGTTTTGAAATAACGTGTCTCACGCTCAAATGACAGTTTGTTTTAATGTAGAATTCTAGATCGAAAGCCATTTTTCCTCATAATTAAGAAGGCACTGCTCCCTTGTCTTCTAGTTGCAATATCGTTAAAAAGTTGGATGCTATTCTCATTTTAGATCCTTAATATATGCATGCTTTTTTTTCTTTCTGTACGATTATAGTCTTCTTTTTTGCTCCTACGATTCTGAAATTTCATTAAAAATATGTTTTTGTGTGGGTCTTGTTTAATTTCTTATGCTAGGTACCCAATGTGTCTTTTTTCACTGAAAAGTATATATCCTTTATTTTAAGGAAATGTTTTTACATTATTTCTTTGATGATTTTCCCTCTATTTTTTGTCTTATTTATATCTATATTAGTTCAATGTTGAAACTTGTGAATTATTTTTACTATATTTTTTTCTTTCCATATTTTTACCTCACTTTTGCCATGGTTTTTCTAACATTCTGAAGTATATCCCTAACTTTAGCTTCCATTCTTCTATAGTTCTGTTGCGGTGAGGGAAGTGGTGGTTGTTTCTTACGTTTTGCCATTTTTGAATATTATCCAGGAGCTCTTTCTTGTTACCTGGATTTTTTTTTCCTGTGGTATCTTTTTTGTAATATTTATACAAATGTCATCTCTTAGCTCTGTGAAGATTAATAGACATTTTGAAGCATTCCACTACTGCCTACATGGTCCCTGTTTCCTCCAAATGACTCTCTGTTTCAAACATCTATTCATGTTTGCATGCTTGTTGCTTTTTCTTTTGTTTTGTTTATATCTTTCTTTCCTATCAGTCTTTCCTCAAGTGCCTGCTGATTATTATCTGCCATTCATATTTAAGTATGAGGCACTGGGGTGATTTTAAGCTCTTTGATCATGACGAGATTTGTTTCTACCAGTCCTCACTATAAGGTGATAACAGAAAGACTTAGCAGAACTATTGGGATGTCCTGTAAATGCAGAGATCTTTAGGTCTTTTCTCCTGGACTCTCCAATATTGTTGGTTGGGACAGTGTGTTATAAGTGAATATGGAGACATTTACCTTGACTTGGTGTATTGAGTACCGAACCTCATCTCTACTCTCAACTTTGCCCTGAACTCCAGGCGCAGAGTCTCTCCAACTAACTTTCCCCAGATGGGTAACCACCTGCTTTCCCTCACTGTTGGTAGAGATAATTGCCTAGATGCAAGGTGTCCAGGCTTTTGGAGGTCCGATTGCTTCTTCCGAACACTTTCATTCAGAGCTAGCTGTCGCTCAAATTCCTGAGCCTTTCCCACGTCTCCTTCTTTTTGGTTCTCCTCTATGGTCCAGTTGATATCATCCTTTACTTTTTTCCCAAATCAGGTATCATTTGTCTGTCAGCTTGCTATCTTCCAAATTTGGTTGACATATGTGTTTTACTCTTTTCTCCTGCTTACTTTTTCTTTGTAGATATATATATATATATATATTTTAAATTTCTTAACTGTTTTTTGTAGACTTGAGAAAGAATTGTACATAAACATATGTATCTGTGATGTTTCAATCCAAAGACACATTAATTTTATGACATATTCAAAAAACATTGCCCATTTGTATTTTCATGCTATAATGGGTTCTGAACTGAGATCTCTGCCAAATAGTCTTTGTTTAGACTATGATGGTTTGTTTGGGGTTATTTGGCTCAAATGAGCAGGATGCAATTGTAGGATTTCTTTTATATTTAAAATAGTAGAGAAATTGGAAAATTCCCATTGTGTCTGTGGGGGTCGACAGGGAAGATTTGAAAGAGGAGGAAAAAATAGAAAAAAAAGAATATAAGAGACTGGGACCAGAAAATAAGCCTCAGTGACATTTCCAGGTTCCTGAGAGAGAGAATACTTGAAAAAATTTTTTCTTTAGAATGACAAATAAAAATGTGGTAATTAATCCTAAAAGAAAACTTTGCAGATTTCCAAAAGTTTTGTAGTATAGATAACTATATCTGTTTATCTATATTTCTCTTTATATAAAGTATATGCTAAAATATAAATATATAATTCTACATATATATCATTATATAAGATTTTTAAAGAAATGGCTTATACTACCAAAAATTCTGTAATTATATTTCACACATATCCTAAATAGCTGTAACATGAATGTCCAGTGCTATTGTACTTGAACTAGCATATTAAAAGGCATGGAAGAAATATTAAAAAAAGAAACATTGAGCATTAGCAAGAAAAGAAATATTTTACATTCTTAAAAGTAAAAATAATTAAAGACAGTTCACCAGGAGAAAGAACATCTGTAATTTGGGGTTTATTTGCTTTTCAAAAGGACTTTTACACTGTAGAAAAATTAGACTTTGCAATATTTCATAAAATATTTACTAAATTTTATATAAGGATGTAAAATATATTTTAATTAAAATTTTACATAAGATTATACATACCTATATACATGTATATTCTTCATGAGTTATTAGGAATATATATGTGACTCAATTATTGAATTAATGAAATCTCATAATGAATATTTTCTCATCTGTGCAATTGCTAGAAACCACAATACTTGGGAAATAAATTCAGTGTGTCATATTCTCACATTAACACAATTGCATTAAGGTAAAATCAGAAATCCTCTGGCAGATTCTATAACTGGCTGATATTCTATTTGAATCCTTGTTTTCTATCTCCCTTATCAGTACATTGTTTTTCACATTTTCTCCAAAATGGAAATTTGGGGTGCCGTTTACATTTCTCATTATCTTCATTTGCATTATGTAGTCTCTAATCTCAAATTATACTGAAATGACCAAAGTTGGACTACAGATGAAGAGAGAAGCTGAAACTAGAACTCTAAATTAACTAGAAAATAGATCATCAGTTCTTAAAAATTAGTATTTTTAGAATATATCTGAAAGCTATAGGGTACTGGTAGGAGAAACTTAAATTATTGTGGTTTTATGGTTGAAATAGTTGGAATTCTAGTGAGTGAAAAAAGAATCTAAGCCTATCATGAGAAAAAAAGTTGTTACTCGAAAATCAATAACAACTCTTTTTTGCAGATATATTAGCGTATATTGGGTGGACTAAGAGCCATACGAAGACAAGAATGCCCATTTAATGTGAGCACTGCCGCCAATTTACATCATTTACTTCCACATCATTTTCAGATACCTGACATTAGTCCATTGTTTTGAATCTAGAGATGCAACATGCAGACAAAATTTGGTTTCTAGACATGAAATATCTGTAAATACATTTTAAAATGCCCTTCTGTCTACTCTCCTGGTGATCATTCTGCTGTCCTGTACAAGAGCATGTACATCCTTCTGGTTTCTACGCTTGACTCTGTAAAACGAGTTCACGAGGTTGAGGTTTTGCAGAAGCTCGTCGTTCACAGCATGCCTGCTGAAAGCTGATTGCACAGTATCACTTTCTCCACATATGGAGAGGCAGATACCTCACTTGTCACAGACTATTGAAAGTCGTCAGCTTTCATCAGTGGATCCTGACAACATGGAAGGAATGATTCACCTGAAGGAAGCAGAGGGCACAGCATTTCAAAAGTGATCTCTAAAGACTGATTACTTCTTGTCCTTGACACGCTGCCAAGGGCTAGATACATGGGATAGTTGGGATGTAATGGAGCCTACAAGTCGCTAGTTGCCTAGGGTCCCCCTGGGCCGACGAGAGGATAGCATGCTTGACTTTAGTTCAGTTTTCATTACGTGTTATAAACTTTTGACTGCTCTGACATGCCTTGTCATTGATGTGTCAAGATTGGACTCCGACAGGATGCCTGGCCTGATTGAAATCAAGAATGCTCTATTGGATCTTATAGAAAATAATGGGAAAGCTTCTGTTGTAGGACCTTGAGCAATGGAATACATTTCATAATCACGTCATTGAAAAACAGAGGCTTATTTTAAGAGCATTTTAGTAGAAGTGAAGGGGCTTTCCCTGACATGCAAAAATGCTAACTTAATCATACATTATAAAAATTCAAAAACCATCAAGTCACAAGTTATACTTTTGCTTTTTAAAGGGCTAACTTTGCTGGTGAAAATTTGTCCATCCAATACCTACTGCTAAGTGGAGTTTTGTTGTTTTTACTGCAGTTGATGTAAATGACTTCTTTAGTACTCAAGAGAAATCACAAAAGACTTGTTGTCAAATGAAAGATAAACTCTGCTTTTGTTATTCTGGTATTCAAAGTGCTCACTTGATGATATTTGAAAATCTTTTATGACTGCTTCATGAAATGCAGTTTCGAACAATACAACCTCGCTCCATAAGAACACTATCAATGATAACAGTGGTTTCCCCTGTGGAGAAAAGATTGTGGATCAAACTGTTTTTTTCTTCTCCAAAGATATTTCCTACTCATAAAAGTTAGCAAACAGGAAGATAAGGGTATTATTTTAGCCACAGTAAATCCTAATCAAAGCAGCAGAATCTGGTGGGAAGGAGTAGTTCCAAAGCCTGTTTCAGGTCGATTCTGTAATTTTGCAGTAGGAGAGAGCCCACTTGTAGATTAAAAGATGCAGTCCGTCAGTGCCTGGCAAAGTTAATATTTTGAAGAAGTTAAGTAAACAATCACATTTCTCCCTTGAGTTTGAGAATGTTGCCAAAGCAAATAAACATAACTTTCATGCTGGTATTTGAAAGAAGTGATCACCTTCTAAAAACTTCCATGCAAAGAGTCGTTTAAATATAGGCAGAAAAACCTGTGGGGTGTAAAACGTTATTATTTTCTAAACTTGTTCCTTTCCTCACGTTTCTCTGCGCTGCATGTGACCAATGTTAAAAAAAAAAAAAAAAAGCAAAAAACAGAGCCTGACAGCAGTTAAAGTGGTGAAACAAATCTTATTCAGGAACTATTGCAATAGGGGACTAGAGACCTCAGTATAGAACTGGGCTCAATTCTGAATACAAGGACAAGTGTGGATTTATAGTCAAGGAGTGCGTAGGGGGTGGGGGAGGAGATTAGTGGATGGAAAATCACTAAGGGGAGGGGATTCTGAAGGCAGAATGGGAAGGCAGGCCGGGGTGATCAGATATCACCTGGGGGATGGTGGGAGATGAGGCATTTGATCAGATATCAAGAGTAGGGGATACTCTCTAAACTGACGTGGCAGTATTCTTGCTAAAACTAGGCTACACAGGCCCAACGAGGATGGGGACAAGGTCGAGGCCTAGTCCAGAAGAGGGCTCAGAGGAGCCTGACTAAAGTTTGGTCAAGGAGAGAATCTTCATCAATGGTAAAGATTACTCTTCATTGGCACTAAGTTTACCACGTACGTTAATTGTAATTTTTTTCATTTCTATTTTTCTTGTCATAAATTATTAACCTGAAATTAACTTACATCCATCATAATTTTCTGTAACCTATGGGTATCTTTTATGAAAGTTTGGTACCAGTTTGGAGAAAACTACATATTATTGTCTAAAGTATACATTTAATGTGTGAAGCATGTAAGAATTGACTGCAAGTGTTTGAAGTAGTGGTTGAGAGTCAGGCTTTAGCGTCAAAATTTTCATTGTTGGCTCTATTATTTGTTAGCTGTACAAACTTGGACAAGTTACTTAATTACCCTCTATACCCAAGTCCCTAAACATGTAACATGGAGATCATCATGATATCTATCCTATAAGAATGTTGTAGAATGACATAAAATTGGATACATAAAGTTCTTAGTACTATAGTCTCTCACCATATAATAATTTAATTAGTGTTAGCAATATTGAAAACAAAGATGAAGAGATTTATTTAAATAATTCTATTTAATTGGAAAAGAAGCAGGGAAACAAGGTTTCTAGAATTGAATAAAACTCTTTAAAATTCTGGACCCTAGATGCTGTCATTGCAGACTGCCCTCTCTGTCAATTGTGGTTTTAAATCTGTTACTTATACTTGTGCAGCTCCTCAATGTGATAAATTATTCAAAAATATACAATGTCTACACCTTAGGTTTGGGGGAGATAAGGAAATACGGTATCTGAATTGAAAAGAAAAAAAATCAACCTTGGTCCAGAAATCATGATGGGGACAACGAATATGAGTATTTATGGAAACAGAGGAAGCAAAACATATACAGATGTAAAAGATCTATTAGCTTAAATAGCAATCTACCTGTTTTTGCTAAACACAAATAAGTGTGTATACATGTGTGTGGCTGCATGTGCGTGTCTTTTAGATTCTAATTTCAATTTACCCCTGAAATTGAATTTTCTTGTTTCCCTTGGGAGGCAGTTTGCTGCATAGTCTTGAATATTTCATTCAGAGATGTTCATCCATCTCGTTCAAAAAAGTTCACCTGTATTCAGTTTCACTTTCCTTATTCTCAAATTTGATTTGGCCCATCTTTTTCTATTTATAATCTTCTGCCAGGCCCTAAAATGCATTATTCTGAATTGACAAACAGGACTTACAATACTACAGCGTTATGTAATTAGAAGATGAGAGTTGTGTTAATTTAAGTTATAGTTAATTAACTTATAGTCCATGACCCATGCTACTTTATTTGTTTCAATTTGATCAAAAGATGCTAAACACCTGCTGTCATTCTTCTGATTTTGCCCAAAGTTCCAGTTCAATCTTAGAGTGTTTGTTGTTCAAATCAGAAATTATGTGAACAATGCCCAAAGGATCTTTGGCACTTAATACAGGTTCACATGCTGAGCACTGCTAAAATAAACCATAACTTTTAGCATAAACAAATGAACTTGAATTTTTAAAAAGTTTCAGTAGCACCTTCTCTGTGTAAGGCAGAGTATTACAGTATCACCATTTAATGCTGTTGCACATGTTAGAAACTGACTGCAGTTCTTTTTGAGAAAACCAGCCTTGGTAGACATTGACATGGGAATGCAGAGCAGATGCCAGTATGATGAGCAACATGGCTTTCATGGGGCTCTCCCTTATATTTTTAACAGCACAAATGTCACCTAGTTGTAGGGGAAATGGAAATAAGATGACTTTTCCAGCTTAGAGAAGGAGCACCTTTTTAGATAGTTTAGTGATGACTTTTTCCAGTGTAGCATGATCCATCCGTGAGCAATTCCACAGCAAACTGACATTTTAAAAAATCCCCATTATATTGACTTTGCTGAATCTATTGTTGTCTGTCACAAGAATATTTTCAACGTTTGGAGGAGAAATGGGGATGGACACAGAGAAAAAAATGGAATACATTCAGAATACATGGTAGTATTGGAAAATTCTTAGCTTTATTTTCTAATTTTACTGAGAAGCAAATTGAGAACCAGAAGTGAAATGAACCTTAACCCTAACCCTAATCTAAAAACCCACACAAAGTGAGTTTCTCATTTCCTTCTATCTTGTGGCATAACAACTTCCCACAAGATTGGGATGATGTTGAAGTCTTTATCTTTAGCTTTGACGGCTTCCTTAGCTGTAAACCCATTGATCTAATAATCTCTATATATTCATTTCTTCACAAAAATATTTTAAATGCACCGCAAAAATTTGTATTTTGTCTTTCACATTTTTAATTTATCGTCTTCCTCGTCAGGTGTGCTCTTCCACCTTATCCTGACATCTTTGGTGAAGTCAACATTTACTCCCTTCCTTTGGGAGTCATCTTTTAATTTCTCTCCTTCTTCACCTTGATTTCTGATGACTGGATGAATAGCAGCATGAGCTTCTGCTTATTTGTTTCCCATTGTACCCTGTACGTTCTTTGGGGAAACAAATTTAGTCTTAGTCATCTTTGAATACCTAGAGTTTGCTAAACTTTCTTGCACACAATAAATAACGCACTAATGGGTATGAAGTGATGGGTGCAATAGGGTCTTTTGTTTGTTTGTTGATGCAGTAGCACTTATAACTCTTTGAGGCTGGCATATGTTTGGCTGAATGATAATAAGGAGCATTATTTTTCTTTAAAATCTGTTCAGAGGACTAAAAGCTATGGAAATAGTGAGTATGTTGAATTGAGAAAGAAGTTGGGATGTTAATCATCTATGTGATAACATTTACTCAGATATGCAGATATCAACATGAGGACAAGTTGAAAGTGGACACAAAGAGTGTGAGAAAAATGAGTTAAGAAACTGTGGCACAGCCCAGAGGAGAACTGAGGAGGGTCTGAACTAAGGCATGACTTGATTACCTCATACTATATGCTAGAATTTTTTGCTTAGAAAGTAGGATATAAGTGCTGTGGTGTCCCAGTCTTTAGGAGATCCATATGGTCACCTTTTTCAAAAAACATGTCCTACTCTAGAGCAAGGGATGATGAAGAGCTTACATCCACACATTTAGATCCTAAATGATATTTCTGAACTTTCTCCTCCCCAAATATCCACGCCACTGTCATACTGTCCAATTTATTGAAATAGTGTCTGTTCACAGCAAACAATTCTCCAGCCATTGTAGGTGACTTTATTGGTACAGTAGTTCCTTCTGGTCCTACCATCTCAGAGAGGGCAACAAGATCCCATTTGAAGTGCAGCCCCAGCTAAATTCTCCCAGTACCAAAGGGATGAGCTATAGGTGAGTGTGTCTATGCTGATGACATCAATCGCTTGGTAAGGCGTAGCCTGCCAGTCCTGCTGCATGACAGCCAGTAAAGGCTGCAGCCACACCACCTTGACTTCACAGTGGCCGTCTGTGAACACAGGACTTCTCCTGCAGAATAGGGTGCTCCAATTATTCTTTCTCAGATCAATTCCTTAGGCTTTGTATTTCTTATTACTTTAATTTTTCCAAGGCACTATATTTGGACATATTTATCTAGCTCTCCTTTCAAATCTTCGAAGTCGCTATCATCATCCATGAAGATGACTTCATGAAGACGATGTTCTGGTGTGCTGAGACTCTGTCCTAAGCAAGGCAGACAAGCTTCATTGTAGAAAAATAACAACACTAGCGACTGGCCCATCAGTCAGGTAAGACTTTTCTCTACAGGCTGCATTTCTTGTGCCTGGCAAATCTCTATGTCAGCCCAAGTGCTTACTAATAAGCACATTAAAGGCATGTTTTGGATAGCCCAAGTCTCTTAATTCCTGATGGCTTTCATTAAAAATCATCCAATTCAGAAGAGAATTTCACATTGCCTTTTTCTGCATCTTCAATATCTATCACATCACAGTTTTGTTTGGTTTGAACTGTGACTCTCATCCTAGACTTGGAGCTTGAGTGAGACAGGGCTAAATTTGGGGGGAACAGTTGAAGGGGCCAAGACCCTTGATGGGTACATTCTTCAGCATTTGAGTCATTTCACTGAAGTTGAAATAAACAAAAAGCAAAATTGTCCAGGTCACAGATGTAATAAAGCACTCATAACAGAATATACAACTGTGACACTTCCCATTACAGACCTAGCATAGCTGAAAGGCCATTTTCAGGTTCCTGGAGAAGAGGCTGCTGGAGCCAGAAACTGGAGCTGGAGGCTGAGCATGGATTAACCTGACACTGAGAAACATCGAGGACGCAGTCTTGGGGGTCCTTATGCTTCTGTGGGCTTTACCTCTGGGAACCACACCAGCTCCTCAAGGTGAAGATGCCAGAGAGTCCCTGGTGGCTCCCAACACCGGCAGCCCAAAGTCGCGGCCTTCCGGGACTCCAGCTCCGGCATCCTCCTTCCCCGCCCGCTGGCTTCCCAGCCGCTTTAGGCACGGTCCTGGGAGCTGCCTGTGGGGAGACGCAGGCGTGATACACGGGGCCGCCACTGGCTCACCCTGGCCCTGAGGCCTTGCGCCTCTACCTTCCGTCCATTTGTCTTTTTCCCAAAGAGATTAGCAGACAGGCTCTTAAAGTTAAACAAGTTAAGAGCATGTCTTGGGAAATAGCAAAGAAGAAGTTTAAACGATTCCATGCCTCTCTTGATTCCTTTTTGAAGTGAACCAAGGAATATTTGAAATAGAAAAGATAGGGCCAAGTTCTACATGAAAGCAAGGAGGAGGAGGAAAAGGAGAAGAATAAGGGAAAATAACAGTGCTCCACTGGTAGCTGGTTGTCGGGTTTTTTTAGTAGCTGAAAATTTTCCTTTTGCAAGATTTTGTACAATTTGGTTTCTGTCTTCTCTGGAGGTGGGTATTTGCCTTGGGGGCAAACAGTTCCTTTGATGTCCTTAACTGCATTAATATATCTTTTCCTACACAGAAGGAAGGCATTTTGTCCAAGCATGTGGCACACTAACAGATAGAAGGTGCTAAATAAACAATTTATTGAATTAAATTGAAGAGTAAGCTTTTGGTTTAAATTGAGACTCCTTTGTGATTTTATTTGTGTTGGTTCTATAAAGTAGTAATTGAAAAGTGTAAAAAATAATACTATCTACCTCAGGGTTGTCGGAGGATAAATAAAGTCATATTTGGCGTGATTTAGTTTATCCTTGGCATACAGTAAGATCTCTTGTTGAGCTATTATCAGAAATAAGTGCACATGGTACTTACTTGTGCATATATGTGTACATTTGTTTCCATATGTGTACATTTGTATGTGTGCATATATTTTTAAATACTATAACATCATGATTAATATGTATCTCTAAATTTACTTAAAATGATTTCTTTATTTTTGAAATTTAAATTTATATATTTTTAGGACAGTGTATATTACAATTGCATAAAGTACCTTTAAGGGTTTTTTAAAGAGCTATTCTAATCTTTATAGCTTTCGATATTTTAAAATCTATCTTTAAAATGTGGGATTATCCCCTTGAGTCTATGAGAAAAAGCTCAGATTCCAAAATTGAAAGAATGTGTGTCATTTCTATCTAGAGCGCTGGCACGTATGAATTGCACAGGAATGGGGAAGATTAGCTAGGAACTCGGCACGATGTAAAAGCATCTGAGAAGCAGGAGGAGATGATACTTGACCTTTTGAGGCTTCTCAGGGGGATTGAAGTTAAAGCAACTCCAGGTGGTCTTCAGAATCACTTGACATTTCCCATAAGTGATGGGCCAAATAAGAAAAAGCCAGGGAAAGTCAGAGTTACAGTAAAGTTCCATTTCACCAATTTATCAAATATATTTATTTAAAATATCTCTGTGGCTCTACCGTTAGTATCTCTCAAATGTCTGTCTATACTCATTGCAGCAGCCAACACGGTACTTACATTTATCAAAGTTTATCCTCAGGTCTTTTCCTTTGTAATAGCCTTCCCTCAGGGCCCTCAGGCAATTCCAGGGTTTCAGCAATTGCATCTGTATTGATCACCTAAATCCACGTTGCCAGCCCTGATATTTTTTCTGAGATCCAGACCCATATTTTTAACACCTGCTTTATATCTCCATTTAGATAGCCTAGCCACACCCAAGACACAGGTTCTTCTTTTTTCAAGATGAATTAGCATCTACAGTTTGATGTGCTCTGTACTCGACACTGTGGCTGCAAAGATGAAAAGACAATGGAGCCTCTTCCTCGAGAAGCTTGAGGTCTAGAGCACTTTTCAACAACTTTTTTTTGTTTTTTTTCTGAAAAAGAACAAATAAACCCAATTCACAATAGAAGCTAGAAAGGCTTTCCCAATACGCCGTGGCAGGAAACTGCTTCTCCCACTTTGGGGCCATTTGCACAGTACCATACCTCTATTAGACCACTTACCACATTTCATTACAGTTGTTTCTTTGTCCTAGGGGTCAGCAGACTAGAGACTGCAGGCCAAATTCCACAGTGGACTGGGTTGGGAAGGATAAACAGATTACAAGTTGTTAAGAAACATGATTTTTATTTGCTTCCAAAAAAGTTCCTCTCTGAATTGAAATTTACCATTTCTGATCAAGGATCCCACCGGGCTCTGAGACCATCAGCCTGGGAACATTGGACTCTCTCTTACACTGCAACCTACTTCAGTAGGTAAGTTGCCCCATCATGTAGACAGGGGCTAGTCTAGGCTTTGCACAATCAGTAATTTAGATGATAGGGGAATTTTACTTAAGTAAAGAATTCCAAGTTATTCACACATAGTTCAGTACAGGCCTTGGAGGAGGCAGTACAAGTGAGGCTCTCAGACACATGATCTTTACAGTAAATCCTGTGTCCACATGCTCCCTTCTATTTCTGCTTCCTTCCTCTCTAGTTCAGACGTTCATTATGCTTCACTTGGACATCTGTTATAGACTCTTATATTGGTCTTTTATGGTCGCCATAACAAATTACCAGAAATTGGGTGGCTTAAGACAGAATTTATTCTCTATTCGTTTGGAGGACAGAAGCTTGAAATTAAGGTGTCGGCAGGGTTGGTTCCGTCTCAAGGTTCTGAGGAAGAACGATTCCATACCTCTCTCCCAGCTTCTAGGGCTTGCAGACAATCCTTCTCGTTCCTTACCTTGTGGATACGTTACTCCAATCAGCCTCCATCTTTACATCACCTCTTCTCTGTTTCTTCTCCTCTTCTTAAAAGTTCTCTGGCCACAGCATTTAGGGCCTACCTTAAATCCAAGATGATTTCATTTTGAGATCCTTAACAATAGTATCTTCTAAATAAGGTCACATTCTGAGGTTCTGGATGGACATGATTTTTTTGTGAGACACTATTCAATCCAACACACTTAACTCATTTTCAACTTTGGTAGGCGCTCACTTACTATTGTGTTGCCAGAATCTCTTTATTATACATAGTTCTAGTCTTGTTACTTCTGTGTTCAACAATATTCATAATTTATCAAAGCTCCTGAAATAGAGCATAGACACTTCTCTTGGTATTTAATGATGCTGTGTCATTTCAGGATCCATGCTTTCTTTCCAGGTGTTTTCTTCTATCACTGTAAACTCTAGCTAAATTGGTTTACTTCTTTTCTCAAAACCAACCCTATGTTTTCTTGCCCCTGTCTTTTGGTTATTCCTTCCTTTAAACTGGAGTGCAATTCCCATCAAGTCACTCCTAATGAAAAATATCTATTAATCTTTAATAACAATTTTAACAATTAACAAATGAGTTAACTAACTATCCTCTACCAGAAAAATTTGTTGCCTCCCTCAAATGTACATAGGATGTTATTTCTCCCTTCTTTGAATAATAATAGAACAATTCATTTTCTTTTGCATAGATCTTTATTGCTTCTAGAGCACACACAGATCTTATTGATTCTCATTCACTCTAAATATTATTGAAGTCATTTGTACGTTTGTCTAATTTTCCATAGGTTTGGAGCTAGATGGGCACAAAGCTTGTGTCTTGGTCATTTTATAATTCCAGCATGATTAGTGTAGGGTCTAAGAAACAATGTATCACCACCATATAGAAATTATTGTTCTGTGAGGGCTCATGCTATACTGGTAACATGGAACCTTAGGATTATGGGCATAATTGTTAGTAGAGATCTGCCTCCTTCAGGATTCTGTCTAAAACAATACTGCAAGGTCGTTTTTAAAATCTGAGGATGGGGCTGGCCCCGTGGCCGAGTGGTTAAGTTCGCGTGCTCCACTGCAGGCGGCCCAGTGTTTCATTGGTTCGAATCCTGGGTGTGGACATGGCACTGCTCATCAAACCACGCTGAGGGGGCGTCCCACATGCCACAACTAGAAGGACCCGCAACGAAGAATATACAGCTATGTACTGGGGGGCTTTGGGGAGAAAAAGGAAAAACATAAAATCTTAAAAAAAAAAACTCAGGCTATTATAAGACAATCATACAATTAATGACAACACAGTTCACACTATATAGCAAAAAACTTAGAGTTTGTTAAATGGGATTATGGTAGATCCTCAGAGAATTTTTCCTGAGGCTTTATCTCCCTACACCCACCATGCAATGGTGTGTCCTTTTTAAGAGAACAGAAATTACTGTCAAATTGTGGTCATTGTTCCAATTAAAATCATCACACTCTTCCATATAAGAAATAGGCACTGAGGAAAAATAAATAATGCATACAAATACCTTGCTTGAACATTTGTCTCTTTAGTCTTCTTAGGGAGGTGTGTCCCTCAGCAAGAGAAAGAATTTTGGCTGAGAATGGTTAATAGAATTAGTTCATTGGTTGAAGTTGGGGGTAGAGTTAAGTGATGGCCATAATTTCTCCCTGAGATACAAAATAAAAGCAGCTAAGACACCCTCCCCATTTTGCCAGAGCACCAGTCCAGGCGATCTCTGCTGGTCTGGTGCTCTCTCTGTTGCCAGCTCCTAATTACAAAGGAACAATGCTAGGCTGGGGGCTCAGGATTCTCTGACAAGTGAAATATCCTCCTGTCATACAAAGCAATGTCATACAGTGTAGATTTTATTTAAATATATTCTGTCTGTTGAAATCGAAAGAAAATAAAAGGGCAAATACCATCTTTTTGACAGGTTTCTCTCTCTTAGTATCCTGGAATGGAATGTTCCTTTCATCATAATTAAAAGATTCAAAGTATGACTTTGCCCTGAAAGTAAAGGCACCCTAACGCCCTAAGGAACAAACACAAATAAACAGTTAACATAAACATGAATTAATGTGCATAAGCATATTAACTGAATATTGGGAAATTGAAATTTCCATCCTTTACTCTTCAGTGAAAAAAGAAACGTAGGGATAAAATAAAAGCATTTTGGGCATAATGCCACTTGCTATCTGTTTCTAGAAGAAAGTTTATAGTGCAACCTAGAGCAAGGAGAAGGCAAATGTGCTCTAAGGCCACGTCTGTTTTGTAGGAAATGGGTCACGGTTTGACAATAAAAGGTAAAGAAATTTCTCATAGAGACCCGATGTGTATCTTCAAAAAACATGATATTGCTTTGCTGTGGCAAATGTGTTTGATTGATTTCAGATATTTTAGGAGATAACCAAGCACAGCCCAGAAAGTAGGTACACCTTCATTCATCTGCACTGTTTTCCTTACCAAGACTCATGATTTCTTCTCTTTTCCCCCAAATCTACAAGACTTTGTGATTTTTTTGCTGAACACTTCGATGAAGAAACTATAAATTGAGTCATAAAAATTGGTCAAATAGAAGCAATTTCACTGGGTCCTGTTTAATGTTTGGGCTTTCATCAGAGGGAAGTGCGATTTTTATTGGAGAATAATAGGTGAATAGGTATACAAAATAGGGAAGGGACAAAGGTACCCAACAAGTCCTTTTCCCCATGGCCATCTGAGAGCCATTTGTTGTTCCCTCACTATGAGTCACAGAGGCCAACGAAGCTGGAAAAACAGGTTGATCCTTCTGGAAAATTCCCTATACTTTAGAAGTACTAGAGGTGTAGCATGAGGGACAGAAAAGCAAAGGGCCTGTCATATGCGTTATATTTCTCATCAAAACTCTTTGAACTTTAGTACAGTATCCAAAGGCCCCTAACCATATATGAGCCAGGATGTAGCTCTGCCCCCTCCCCCAACCCCATCCTGTGATTTATGGCCGCTAAATTGATAGAAAAATTGGTTGGAGAAGCAAAACTGACACTCAGAATTTAATGTCAGTCACTGAGTGAGATGGATGTGATGTAGGCAGATAGGACACCAACCCTAGTGTTGCTGAGAAAGTGGAAACACCTGGATGTTTCACTGCGAAACTGTACTTAGTGCTGTTCAAATGCATAGTGCCAGTATATGCTCTTCAGATGCCCTCAAGACACATCCGCAAGACGAGGCCATGGAGAATATTTATACTAGACTAAGTACTAAAAAAAGTTAGAGCCATATTTCTGCTTGAAGGAGAAGAGGCAGCTCCATATCCTATATGGATAGTTAGGACTCTGGATACAGGTGTCTAGCCTGAGGTCCTGAGCTATTGATCAGATCTGAGGTCCTAGATAGGTAATGAGGCAGACAATGCCGTCTATTATTGATGGCACTTTATTCTGGAAATTTTCAGTATACTTTGAGGTAAGTATGTCTAGTTGTTGCCTCTAAGCAGCCTTTTCTTTTGTCCTCTCAGGTTTGATTGAATCTCTTCAGTCAGTTCCATGCAGATCTACAATAGAATAAAGGCCCCTAATTTTTGAGAATTTATTAATAATTAAAATTCTCGGTCTGTGATTTTGCCAGGATTCTCCATAGTGTCAGCAAGCCTGGCAATGTTCAAGGATCTGCTCGCTCAACATGTGTAAATGGCAGGTTTAGACCAGAAGACTACTCATAGTTCCCATTTTCAAGAATATTTTATGCAATCAGAAAGACATAATAAATGAGCTTTAAATGACTCTCTGGAAATATATTACTTAATTAAACACTGATTCTAAAAAGAAGCACAATTATGTTTGTATTCTCCTGATTTTCTCTTATTTCATATCAATGAGAGGATTATATACTATTATTCCACTTTGGTTTTGGTGAGAAAGATAAATTTTCCTCAAGGAAGTCCAACATGAAAAGTTCTCACTAGAAATTAATTGGTATTAGACATATACACATACCCTTTTGCTCTCCTTGTGTCTCCCATTCCTCACTTCCATGGCTGGATTACAACTAAGGATTATCACCATTTAACAGTCCATAACTACCATGTTGTAAGTGTCTATTTAATCAAATTAAGTAATTTCTGTTTGTTTACATCAACAGTAAAAACAAGTCAATAAACATCAAACCAAGGTTTTCATGAAACTCACCACTGACTTCCACCTTGTGAGGAAGTGTCTATATCATTTCATGGACATAGTGATGAAAACATTGATTTGCAAATGGCATCATACAATAAATTTTAATAAAATTTTTGTTAGATTCTCGTTATTGATACAGTTCTCATTTCTCAGGAAGATGTAATAGAAGACATTTGTAGAGGAGTAAAATTTGCTACCCCAAAATGTGCCTCTTTGGCTTGATTAGTTTTAAGAACATAAGACTCAGGAAGAAACTTTGACTTTCTCCCTAACTGCCTAAAAGAATTTAAGATAGAAGGCCTGTCCCAAGAAGGAGCTATCACTGTAGATAATTATAGTGTAATATAAACTAGGTGTTGTAGACAGGGAAGAACCTAGCAAGGCTCATTTCATCCAAATCATCTCCATGTCCCATTGCCTTTGCAAGACGTGGTAAACATTTATTTACCAAACATTTGCTTTTCCATCTCCCTGTGAATTGGCTTCCTCCCCTTTGAAGTCCCAAACTACTACCCCTAAAATCCTCTTTGTCTCTCCCTGAAGATGATATTTAAGATGTTGGCTTCAGCCATTTTCGTGAGTTACTTGGTTTTCCCAGGTTTCTTCCATGTATACATGTTATTAAACTTTGTTTTTCTCCTGCTAATCTGTCTCATGTTAATTTAATTCTTAGACCAGCCAGAAGAACCTAGAAGGGCAGAGGAAAATTTCTTCCTCCCCTACACATTTAATGACTCGCTTGAAATATATCGTTGGATTATGTCCTAAAAATCTTTTTATGTCATTGCACTGGGTACCTGAGGGTTACTGTAAATATTCAGTAAGAACATGATTACCCTTTGACCTTGGTCCCAACACAGACACAGATGAAAAAAAGTTAATCTTGTTAATTTGCTGTTCTCTTGTTTTAACCTGAGGGGTGACTCAAGGGTTATGAGGATGTGTGAGCTTGTTTTGCAAAAGAAAAAGAATGCCCTTAACCACCAGATAACCAGGCCCCAGCTGCCACTGATGCGCAGAAGTCTAGTTGCCCAAGGGCTTATCTGGAGTGAAAGAAACATAGACTTCTTTGTTTCTCCAAAACTCCTCCTCCCAAACCCCTTAGTTCTGTAAATACCCTCTGCTTTCTTCTTTCATTAAGGTGGATTTGAGAGAACCTATCCTGACATCTTCTCATTTTGTCCAATTCCAATAAAACTTTCTCCATCTCCAACCACTGGTGTCTCAGTGATTGGCTTATTGTGCATGGGCACACTAACTTGAGATGAAGAGGTTTGGTATCATCATCACTAACTGTGTTTGTTTCTTTATTCACAACTAATCCAACTCTAATGGCAGGTTCAGAAAGAAAATCATGATGATGAAGATAAATAGGGTTTCTATCTGTCTCAGCAAGTTTCTTGATGCTATAGATTAGATTTTCCACTTCTATACAAATTCTTCCTTATTGATAAACAGGGCCTTAAAGGGACTGAAGTAAGCTTATTTCACATAGTAGACATTTGGGTCTATTATATTTTTCCTGGTTGACTGCTACATATACCCATTTTAAAGGGTATCTATTTATTTTAAACTATATCGTGTTTGGGAAATATAATTAAAAATAAAATCTTCTCCCAATCTAGCCCTGATGGCCTAGTGGTTAAAGTTCGATGCTCTCACCATTTTGACAGCCAGGATTCGGTTCCCAGTCACAGAACCACACCACTCATCTGTCAGTAGCCATGCTCTGGTGGTGGCTGACAACTAGACTAGACTTACAACTAGAATATACAACTTACAACTAGAATATACAACTATGTATTGAGGTTTTGGGGAGGAAAAAAAAAGGAAGATTGCCAACAGGTGTTAGCTTAGGGCAAATTTTACCTGGCAAAAAAAAAAAAAATAAGTAAAATCTCCTCCCAATCTAGAAATCCTCTTTACAAAGGTAGTAGAGAAAGAAAAACACTTATTATTGCATAAGCATTAAATCAGAATGTAGAGACTGGCCTGGTGTGTAGTGGTTAAGTTCATGTGCTCCACTTTGGCAGCCCAGGATTCATCAGTTCAGATCCGGGGCACCAACCTAGCACTGCTAGTCAAGCCGTACTGAGGCAGCATCCCACACAGAAGTAAAAGGACATACAACTAGGATATACAACTATGTACTGGGGCTTTGGGGAAAAAATTAAAATAATAAAAAAAATTAAATCGGAATGTGATGTGCATCACAGGCAGGCTGCTAAGAGATTGCAAAGATAGAAAGGATGCTCATCCCCTTATACAGACAACAGATAAAATTCATTCTAGACATGTTTTCAAGATAAACAATAACTAGTCCTCAAGTAAGACAACTTGACAGCACCATTTGTCACATATGTACATCTAACTTTGCCTGGTAATTAGGGTGACCATCTGTGCCGGCTAATTGGCTAGTAGAGGAAAAATAAACTTCTCATATCTTCATAGCGGGAGGTAGTTTTCCAACTTGGAGCAAGGCACCCACTGAAGTGAAACTCCTACCCTCCCGCAGAAACTGGGAAATAGTGATGCAATGTCCCTTGGTGTTTACTCTTCAAAGAGATGGCTCCTAGGTGTTTGTGAAAGACATTCCTGGGTCATAAAGCTGACCCAAAAGGATTTATGTACATTTCAAAGAAATGAGGAGTACTTACTATTACAAGTTTTCTAACATAAATGATCTAAGAAAATTGGCTGGTGGAGAGGGTGGGGGGTAGTCTCTCCCCCTATTTTCACAGGGGAGAATTAAGCCTCTTACTTTTAATTTTTATTTCTCCTTACAATTATTCCCATATCATCCCATAATACTCAAACAAGAAAAGATAACAGTGTTCACAAAGTAATCGTAACTTAGTGTTCCCTTCAAAACTCACAAATTTTCCTTGAGTACGACCACAGAGGGTGCCACTGGAAAAATAAAGACAAAATTGGGGCCGGCCTAGGGGGCTGGCCCCGTGGCCGAGTGGTTAAGTTCGCGCGCTCCGCTGCAGGCGGCCCGGTGTTTCGGCGGTTCGAATCCTGGGCGCGGACATGGCACTGATCGTCAGACCACGCTGAGGCAGCGTCACACATGCCACAACTAGAGGAACCCACAACGAAGAATACACAACTATGTACCGGGGGGCTTTGGGGAGAAAAAGGAAAAAATAAAATCTTTAAAAAAAAAAAAATTGGGGCCGGCCTAGTAAGTTCACTATGCACAGTTTATCCAGCCACACGGTGGCAGCATCCCACATAGAAAATAGAGGAAGATGGGCACAGATGTTAGCACAGGGCCAATGTTCCTCACCAAAAAAATAAGACAAATAAAAAATAAAGACAAAATGAACAAAAAAGAAAGCCTGAGAGGCAAGCAGGGTAGCCATTTTCTTAAATGAGGCAGCCACAGCATTCTCAGGGAGGGCCTACTTCCTGGAGTCATAGGCTTGGCATCCTTCCAGCTCCACCACTGAGAGTCCCCTGGCACAAATCACTCAAAATCTATAAATGACAGGCTTAATGAGATGATTTCTGATGTTTGACTCTTCGGTCTTAACTGTAAATAGATTTTGTCCCCCAAATACACAGGTCTGCTAACCTTTCTCTGCTATCTCTAAAGAAATTGATGAGACTATTCCTAATATTTTAATAAATATCTCTGAAGTGTTTTTCCTTTTCACTTTTCTTGGAAGGCACAACCTGTATTTTTCGTTCTAAGATCACCAGGGGTTCGATTTAGCTGTGTTACAGGCCCAAATCACAGCCCCTGGTGTTCATGTTTCTGACATTTTTCTCTGTTACCATATATGTACCTTCTTATGGGTTTTAGGAAAAGAGCTCGTGTTTCAACCAGGATTCAGCAGAGGGAAAGAGGGAAAATTCAAAAGGTCAGTGGAACGCTGGGCGAGTATTTTCATCAGAGAAAAACAGACAATGGATCCTTTTAGCAAGGCCAGCACTGTCAGTTTCTTATGTAAAAGAATAACACCCTAGAGGAACAAATCATAATGGGAGCGAGGGAAGGACAGGAACACACCATTTAAAATGCTCCCTAAGGGAAAAGTGTAAGTGCAGAGGCAAACGAGTTGATGTTAAAGAGACTTTTATAATTTTTATCAAAAAAAGGTAAAAGTGAGAAACAATGTGTCCACTTCAAGCCTGCTTCTGATGACTCTTAAATAATAAAATGCTTACTGAGAAGCTCCTGAGTGCCATGACTCCTTCCTGTGGTGTTCCATTCACCTTGAAAATGAGGTCAAGTTGCCTTGACAACTAGACCTGGTGTTCTTATAAAAGAGGTACAGGAAGGCCCACTGTTGTTTCTTACACCTCAAAGGTTATTTAATTGAATATTGGAAAGTACTTTAAAGCCAAGCAATTTTGCTAGCCCAAAAAGTCATAACAGATGCCACAAGGCTAATTGTTTTCCATGGTTCCCCAAAAAAGTAGAAATACGGTAATAGGAGGATGCCCAAAGTTGCAAATCTTCAAATTAGAGTCTAAATTATTTATTTACTGAAATATTCAAACATCTGTGTTCCAAAATATATGCATTCTAATTTTCTTAAATATATATATATTTAAAATAAATAATGCCTTCCTCATCTCTCTAATACTGACTCACTTCTAAATATATAAATGACAAGATTGATTTAAAAAATCAAGATATAAAAATACTATCCTTAAAAAATTTATGATTAGAGTTGAAATTATGCAAAAACTGTCAATTAGAAAAATGAATAAAAGCAAATTGCATTGCTCTGCTATTGTAAATACTTCACAGGTTGCTTAGTCTGGTAAGACTCTGTGCCAAACAGGTCTTGTTTGGCACAAAACAAAGACAAAAAAGTCTATTTTTTTATATATAATAAAAGCCAAATATAAAGATTGACATAAAGTCCATGGAATAATTTCGACTGTTTTTGGCAACACAGAGAAGCTTATCTAGAACAAAGGTTATCTCAGTTCCAATTTGGAGGGAAATTTCTGAAAAACTATGTGATACAGAAGAGTTTTATTTTGTGTTTCAGATGCATTTACAACACAGTGACCTAGCCTATATGATGCCCGTGGCAGTTATCAATGTATTGCCTCGCAACTCCAAATTCACGCTTTGGTATACCTTGCTCTCAGTCATAGATGGACTCTTCAAGCATTTTCTCCCCTACGTTGAGCATGATTTTAAACTCTGTCGGTAGAGGGCACTGGGGAAACACTGCAGATAGAAGGGGCTTCTCCTTGTCGGTTAGGATAAATGCTATTTTGTTTTTTCTTGTTTCTGCCACACTGTCTGACAAAGGGCAGATGTGTAGGGACATTTGGTGTTGCTCTGTCCCATCTGTGTACCCAGAGCACACCAGCCCTTGGGGACTATGCAGACCCAGCCCAGATATTTTTTCTCTGCTTTCTTGATACCCATAAAATAGCTTTGGCCCAGGCCCAACGAACTTCACTGTTCAAACAAGGTCTGAACGCTATCCTGGCAGGGGGTGGAATATGTCCTAAAGATGTCCTTCCTTAGGTACATTTCCTTAGCTCTAGGGAAAGGTGGAAGAATTCTTTAGAGTACATTTAGAGTTCTCTTTTCATCTTTACAGTTATGATTCTATCATAGCTAAATAATTCTTCATATTAAACTCCCATATTTAAATTACTGTGATGCACTGTCTCCTGATTGGACCCACACCAGTACATCATCCATATACAATATAATGAGGAATATTTTAAAAATTTGCAACATTTTTTTTTCTACTTTGCAAATAATTACAATAGTTGGTATGCATATTTTTTTAATCATGTTAAGTTCTTGATCAGGAATACAGTTCAGAATCATAAACATTTTAAATAAAAACATCACACACATAATAGTCATATGCTTTATTTCAATGCATCTCAGAGAAAAGCTGGACTTTATGTATAAATAGATATGTGATATTTTTCCACTGTAAGAACTCTATTTAGAAGCAAGTACGAAAATTGCCCCTTTCATTTAAATAGTGAGTGACCTCAAAGTCAGACCCTTTGTAAATATGTGCACATTAAAAACATTGAGATTCAATTTCTAAATCTATGGCCTTCAGATATTATTTTTATCAAAGAGTAGAAAGAAAGAATAGCACAAATGTTTTCTTAAAAGTTATGAAAAGAGGTAAATTTTTATTAAAATTTTATTAGCACAACTGATAAACAATCTATTTTTAATTATTAGAGTGACACAATTGCCTCTTTATTAGCAATTGTACAGCAATTGTTCTCTAACCAATCTAGGACTTGGTAGTGACAGAAAGAGTTTAAGTTGGATAGAAGTGGGAGCTTAAAAACCAACACTGAGGGGCTGGCCCCTTGGCCTAGTGGTTAAGTTTGGTGCACTACACTGCAAGATCCTGGGTTCCTGGGCACAGACCTACACCACTCATTGGCGGCCATGTTGTGGTGGTGACCCACATACAAAATAGACGCAGATTGGCACAGATGTTAGCTGAGGGCAAATCTTCCTCAGCAAAAAAAAAAAATCAAAAAAGAAAACCATCACCAAGATAAAGCCAGCTCTTGGAAATTGAACAAGAATCAAGCAATAGAAATCCAGGCAGACAGGCAAAGCATTTTCTCTGAGAATACATTGGTATGTAGCAGGCAATGATAGATCAAGACAGGCAGACAGACAGGCAGACCATCACACTGGAGTCAGGGAAGACCAGCAAGAGTGTAACAATTGGGTGTTAAGCAGCTTCAACTAGGTTATGGCAGCTAAGTACTAAAGCAAAGATTCTAGTAGGACTACAGAAATGCCAAGGAAATTGCAGAGAAATCGCATAATTCCTGCTTCAGGGCTAAAATTTTCAAGACAGATTAGAATACAGAATCTGTAAGAACACAGTGGGACTCAAATGCTGAGTGAATAGGGGAAATGTGCAGGGAGTCCAGCCAGGATGCAGACTTGAGATTAAACAAGGCGGAACGACTCAGTGACTTAACATAGACCATAGAATGGCTTTACCTCAAAAACAAAAACAGGAAGGGGAACGAGACTGCAAGGAAAGAGTGGAGTTAGCAAAAAGTTACCTCAGTGTGGAAACGCTGATTTGCTGCATTAGAGCTTTTAAACTCTATCTGACTAGAATCTGTCTTCATCCTGAGGATGGATTTACTTTGGCGGGGAAGGTGGTGTGAAATTAAGTGTTTCTAGTAATAGTTATAGTGCTTGGCAGTGAATAAGGGAAGGGAAATAGGACATTAAATCTTTACCACAGAAATAATGTATTTCTATTTTGAAGTCCACTAAGAATTAGAATTCACTTATGTTTATTACCTTCATATGTGGCCAGAGACTCAAAATGAAAAATAGGAGAAGACAATGAGATAAAAGGAAGGAAAGAGAAGAAAGGACTAGCAAGAAACATGTTTGACTTTCACAAAGTCAATTATTTGATTTCTAAACATTATAAGATAGCACTATATTAAAAAAATGGATCTAATCCGTGCAATGAGGTGTAGTAGAAATAAGAGGACTGGTTTTGCATCCCAGTCCTCCCCCTATATAATTGCATGAACTTTTGCAAATCACTTCATTTCTCCTTGCCATAACTTTATCTGTTAAAGGCTTATCTTTTAAAAGAGAAGGTTGGTGCTCCAGTTGTCTATTGCTGTGTAACAAATGACCACAAAACTTAGTGGTAAAAATCCTACAACCATTCTACTGTATCCCACAAATTGTGTGGGTCAGGACTTACAGCAGAGCTTAGTTGGATAATTCTATTGACCCATGTGACATAACGGAAATCACTTGATGATATTCAACTATAAAATTGTCTGCATTGGAAGGTGGAAATTGCACACTCACACATAAGATGATTTGGAGAGTATATCTGAAAGGCTGAGTTCAGCTGGCATTGTCAGCAAAATGCTTAAATGTGACCTTTTCAATATGGCAGTTGCAAGGTAGTCAGATTTCTTGCATGGTGGATCAAGGTGCCAAGAGTAATTATTCCAGTGAAGATGGTGACAGTTGCATGGCGTTTTATAGTCTAGCATCACTTCTTCTATACTCTATTGATTGAAGCAGTACCAACCATGCACATATTGAAGGGGAGGGATCATAGGCCTGAATACTCATGAGATAAATTTCAAGTAGTTTACTTCCATGCTTAAAGTGCTACAATTCATTCTTTGCTGACAAAATTATTGACCTTCCTTCATCATGCAAGAACCACCAAAAGTCTCATCCTGTTTTACTAGGATGCTCAGCTTCAAGGTCCAGGATCTCATCATCTAAATCACGTCTAGATATAGAAAAAGTACCTTGTCTTCTTTTCCTTGAGTAAAATTGCTGTTACTCTGAAGACCTGTGAAATAAAGAGACAATTATTTGTCCTCCACTTACTTTATGTCCAAAGATGAGACAGGCATAGGCTAATATAGTAAACACTCCTGTTCCATAAGGGGAAAATGAGAAACACATAGCAATCACTATCCTACAGCAATTCTTAAATATAATCCGGCAGATGTTCTCATTTCTCTAATTGAGCTGAGTCTTGATCTCTGCATATAATTCTACATGACTCTCTGTTTTTGTCCTGTCCCCTGAGAACTTCCTTTTCCATATAAGGTAGTCTTTTTTGTAAAATCTAGTTTCCATAAAATCCAGTTTTTTTTAGACTGCATCCTGCATATAAAATTTTGGTTATCTCAAGGTCTTCTTCAAAATATTTTTACTCTTTCTGTCCCTTTCGATCTGTGCTAATAAAATTCCTTTAAAATCTCATGAGCCTCTGGTGTGTCAATTCCCAATCTATTCCATTAAACAAAACTATGCCCATAAATCTTTTTGAGATAAATCTTTCTTAACTTGGTCTTTTTGTTGGTTTCCTTGGTTTTCCTTGGTGACCTGTTGTTTGACTATGCTAAGTACTATTGTTTGTCCTAGAACATCTATATGGCAATATGCAATGACCTTTTATTTTTTTGTAAATGACGCAGAGCTTTAAAACCTTAAATCCTTCTGAAGTCTTAACAAGGGATCTTACAAGCACAGCCTGAATTCACTGAGGCTGTGTTCTACTGGCAGTGACCTAGATTTGACCCTTACCCTGAGACCACCTCTTACTTTGAGGATGACTTGCTGGTTAGAAAGATTATACTAAGCCCTTTACATTCACTCCATGTTTTATTAACAGTTGATTATTTCATTCATCTCTCTTTTCTCTCATTTTATTAGACAACTGGAAGAAATCCAGTGGCGCCTTCAACATTTTGCCTGGAAATCATCTTAGCTAAATTATCAAGTTCACTAAGTACATTTTATATTTTCCAGGTTACCTCAGGTGGCAGGATTATCAAACTTTCTGCCAACTCTCAGTATAATTTTTTTCAATTTGCTTCAAGTGCTCTATACTACTCACTTCAAAACTTGTCAGACTTTCGCCTATGATCTGTCCCCAAACCAAAGTCACATGTTTTAGATTTTGTAATGTTAGCACCTTACTTATAGATAACAAACTTTGTTTATCAACTGATGCATTAAAAAAAGGGTGCTACCCAAACTTAATTGCCTAAAACAAAAATCATTTTATTATATCTCATTCTTTTATGAATCAATATTTTGGCAGCATTCAAATGGGTGATTCTTATCTTTTATGTAGCTGTGATGGAAGTCACTCAGGGGTATTCAGCTGGCAGATAGGCTGGACTGGAGCATCCAAAACCATTCCAGTCACAGGATGCTTCATTGGGAATGGCAGGAAGGCTTAAACTCAGCTTGGATCATCAATCAGAATTGTTACAGGTGGCCTCTCTGTCATGGCAACCACCTTGACGTGGCGGAACTTCTCACAGGTTCCTCAGAGCTTAAAGAGCAAGGGTTTTAGCTATCACCTCTTAACGGGAGGAATGAAAAGAATTTGTGGTCCTGGTTTAAAAGTGCCAAAATTGGGGGGGCTGGCCCCGTGGCCGAGTGGTTAAGTTCACGCGCTCCGCTGCAGGTGGCCCAGTGTTTTGTTGGTTCGAATCCTGGGTGTGGACATAGCACTGCTCATCAAGCCATGCTGAGGCAGTGTCCCACATGCCACAACTAGAAGGACCCACAACGAAGAATATACAACTATGTACCTGGGGGCTTTGGGGAGAAAAAGGAAAAGAAATAAAAAAAATCTTTAAAAAAGAAAAGTGCCAAAATTGGGCTAGATGATCACCAACATCCTTTTGGTTGTAAAATATCTGTTTCAAAAGCAACAAAGAAGATTTAGAATGGATATGAAATAAAAGGAACAACATTTTAACTTTCCCACAAGTTGTAAGCATTTAAACCTGCTGAAGCGTTAAATAGTCTACAGCATTCATATCTCAAAAAATTTAATTCCAAAGATAACTGTATGTGATAAAAACATTTATAGCTGAGATTGGATGGAAAATATCTAAAAATATATATACTTTCTATCTATGTTTCTATAAAAATGGCTATATTGCTTATAACCTCTTGTCATGAAATGCTTTTTTTCCACTAAAGCCTATAAACAAACTGGAAAACATCATTCTTAAACTTGTATTTTCAGCTATTCTGATAATATGAAAAAGATTACTGCCAGAGAAGTTTTTAATGTAATTCATTATTCAAGATAAAGTTACCCACATCAATAAACGATATTCTCCTCTTGATATGGTTCTATGTGGTACCTGAAATAAAGCTATAGACATGGGAATAATCTTAGAGATCATCTGGACTAAATTCTTTCAGCCACAGGTGGAAGGACTGAACTCTAGTGGGACTATAAGGCTTGTCCAAGCTCTCTTAGCTGGCTAATGGGTAGAGTGAAGGGCCCTTTCTATGATCACGGTGCTAAGAGTTACAACAGCACCCTTGAGAGAAATAAGCTTCTCAAATGATATGACTATTTCCTTGCAGTTTAGGCTTTTATTAATTTTTCTTAACAACTCTTTCTTTATCTGTTGTACGTAATTTTTAGGCCAACCTTACTGAGTTGAAATGAATTCTAATCAGGCCAAACCAGTAAACATTTACTGTTTTAACATGTTTCAAAAAGAAGAATAATCGATAACATAAATTGCAAACATATTTCTAAAAATAGTGAGAAATTGGTTAAAAAAATGTTTATTGTTTATTTCTTTCATCCAACATTCAGGGAATCCTGGATTTTCTGTACAAGAAGCTATCTTAAAGCCTATCTACCTTTTTGCCTCAATTTGTAAATATCTTCTAAACTACTCGGAAATACAAGCATACTATGTGGGTTTGCTTACTTCCTGTGATAAGGTGCACATTGTTTCTAGGAAAAAAAGAAAAGTATTTGTCATAACAATTATAATTATTATTTATACCTTATAAAAAACTGATATTGACTTCCAAGCCATATATTTTTTTAATACTGATTTGGTCTATATGCCATCACAATATATATCAATATCCCCTTTTAAGATGAACATCTAATATTTGAAGGAAAGTATCAGGTTGTGACTGTGTTTCACAATTTAAATATACACAATTCCTTCTCTAGCAAGGATTCTAAAATAAGATATATGCAAATGAAAGGTAATGAACTACACTGGGCACCCAGCAAAGAAGACTGCATTGTGAGCTAATCTGCTTTGCCTCTATTCTATTTCTCACTATTCCTTTATAGCATGCTTTTATCACTTATTTTCCCGAATTTCCTTTTTATTTTAAATATCTTCACACTTTGTGTACAGTTATAAAAAACTGAGATTTATATATTTTTAAGAAAAGGTTGCATTTACCTGAAATTGTACGTTAAAGTGGCAATATTTTTTATGACAAGATTTGAAAAATGAGGATTTGTAGAATTTTCGTGAGTTAGAAAGATGTGGCAGAAGGGGAGATCAGAGATACTTAAAGCATGAGAAGGATCCAAGCAATGTTGGATAGCTTTATAGATGGAGAAAGGGGGCCACAAGTCAAAGAATGCAGGGACACAAGAGTTCTGGTTCAAGATGGTGACATAGGAGACTCCTGAAATCACCTATGCTCATGGACACACCAAATTTCACCTACTTACGGAACAATTTCCTCTGAAAGAAATCCAGAAAATGAGTGACTCCTACACATCAGGCAAATGAGAAAAAACCTACATCAAAACAGGGTTTTGCATACCCTCAACTCCTGGGAGCCACTAAAAACAAAGAAGGCTACTTGGACAATCATGAAGGTTTGAGACAACCAAGAACTAGGACCAGGCTGTTTCGGTTTAGGTGGCGTGCCTCAAGATCCCAAATGCTCACAAGTTTCTAAGTTAGAATCCTGTGACTGAATGAAACTATTGTGAATAAAGAGCTCCCAATTGAGGACAAAGCTTACGTTTGTAGGACCACGCTTGTAATCACTCCTGATGATTTTTTAATAAGTGGGTTTTCATTTTGATGGAAGACAAGTAGTTTTGAACTGAGAAGAATAATAGAGTGTACTCATAAAATCTGCATTGTTATCTGTGAATGCCATTCCTTTGAGTAGGTATGAGGTGTTTGCATTAATCTACTCCCTTAATGCTGCAAGCATTATGGAGTCAATGCATTTGCTGAGACTTTATAATACCAACTGACCTTTGTCCTCATAACATTATCCCAGCACTTCAGGCAGGTCAAGAATATAGTGGATTGAGGGATGAGTAACAGTAATAGTGACATCCTTAGTTACTCTATGTGTAGTGTGCTTTCCCAAGTCAACTACATTCATTCTCAGTCTATATATACTTTATACTGTTTCTCACAAGATTGAGAATTATTTGTCTACGGATCTGTCATCTCACATCATGAAATTTCTTTAAGGATAAGAATTTTGTTTTAAATATCTTTGTTATTCGTCAAGTGAACTTAGTCAAAAAGCAGATAATTTTAATCAATTATTGAGTTTAATTTTTAATGCTTTTATATTGCTTCAAGTCATTTCAAAAACCTGTTGCTTACAAGTGGACATCCATTTGAGATCTGACCACTGCATGATACTGTCGTATAATATTCTCCCTTCGAAATCTCAAGTATATAATTTGTTTCACTGACATAAGGGTAATATGCAATTATAGTATTTTTATATTTTTGAGTTCATATTACACTATTCAGTTAACTAAAATTCTTATTTCCATGAATCTTTTTGTGTGTCTTTTCATCATGTGTCTCAATTTTCTAAAAATTAAATTTAATACCTCCCATTTATCCCTGTGTAATTTTTGTCCTTGGTATTGATAGTAATATGACTTTCTGTTTTATTTTCTTTTATTCTCCATCAAATATTTCTGTTTTAAGTCTTCCATTTACCTTTCAAAAGCTGAAACCCGAACCTATTACCTGCAGACAGGCATACCTATTAGAGATGAACGTTCTCTTTCATTGGCCACATGTAAATTTCTTTGAGCATAGAGTTTGACTTTTGTGATATTGCTTTGTAAAGTGCTATATACATCAGGTATTCTAAAATAAATGTTTGATCCTAGAATATTGGATTTTTGGTAAATGTCAAATTGGAGTGAAAAATAATATAGTAATTTGTGACTGGCTTAGGACATGGCTTGCATAATTTCTCATTTCTGTGCTTATGTACTTAGACATATGCGTTTCTGGTGTATCTTTTAAAATTCCACACAAAGTTTTTCCTTGTAAATGTAGGTGAATATTTACCCCCCTTAAACAATGCACAGCTGATGGGCAGAAAAATTAGATATACTTATTGAATTTATGTAAAGTATATCACATTCAAAGTCTCAGTTACAGGTAACTCTGATATCAGATTCAACACTTGAAGAACAACTTGAATAGATGCCCAAGAGATCTAGCTGTATAATACATTTTTTTTGTTGAGCTACATATTTTTATAAGTACCCTTCTACAATGATATTTGCTGATTAGATGCCCAAGTAGCACTTAAATTTCTGTTATTTTCCATTAGAGATGTATTTGTCCATTTTTCTATACCCATTAACACTTATGATTTTATATGAATTTTCTTCAGTACTTCACCACAAAATAAATGCAGAATCATTTCCCTGTTGGTATCCCCACAATTCTATAATAATGATACTATTACTAAGATAGCTTTCTTTCTCATAACTGTGAGTCACTCTCAAATTTCCTTTTTTTAGCCAGTTACTATAACTGATGGGAAAACAATTTACCATAAACTCTAATAGATGAGTAAAAATACCATAATATTCAGGGAAACTATTGCTAAAATGTGTAACTGTTATTTAGTACGCATTTCTTTTCTACTATTATGATTATTATCTTGGCTTCATTTTATATATTAAGAGGCTGAAAAGAGTATATCTTCCTTTCCACTTATTTTTATAAGTTGGCAAGACGCTGATCCTCTCTTAATATTATTTCCTTTCTGTATAAAAGAAATGTTCTTTTAGACCCTTTAAAGGAATTAGCTCCTGCTCAAAGTTAGTCAGAAGCTTTAGAAATGAAGTTGCATTTTTATTTTCAGGTGAATATATTGGACTAGACTGAAATAGTGAGTTGCAAGACAGGAAGCTAGGCAGTTCTTGACAATACGATTAATTATGCAAACTAGAAACTTCAGTTCACCAAGTCTACCTTCATATTTGTGTTCTTGTGTGTGTGTATCTACTACCTGAAATGTGCTAATAACCATCCCCATTGCTCATCTATAATTATGCTACTCTGAGTAGTCTATTCTTCTGGTCCTGAAGACCAACTCAGGCATCACTTTCTCCAAGAAGCCCTCTGATAACACGTGGGCTTCTATAGTGCTCTGTGTTTCTTTTGTTCTAAGATTGTCTCAGTTCATTGTAATAATTCATTTATTTTTCTGTTCACTTCCCCTACACCCATTAGACTATCAATACCTTGAAAGCAGGATTATGATTTATTTCTGTAATCTTGTTTTCATCCCCTCCATGTTATCCAAACCTGTGTTACTAAGGATTCCAGTGGTTCATGTATCCAATGTAATTTGTTCAAGTTCACCAGGCTAGATCTCAGTAACATTTTGCCCTGCTGATTCACTTCCTGAATTCCCTTCTTCCTTTGAATGCTTGTAGCACTAGGCTCTTCTGGTGTTCCTATACCATCTATCTCTTCCTCCTTATGTTCATTTTCTGGTTTTTCTTTTCTTTTTTAGATTGGCACCTGGGCTAACAACTGTTGCCAATCTTTTTTTTTTTTCTGCTTTATCTCCTCAAACCCCCCCTGTACACAGTAGTATATCTTACTTGCAGGTCCTTCTAGTTGTGGGATGTGGGACGCCACCTCAACGTGGCCTGACGAGCGATGCCATGTCCGCGCCCGGGATCCAAACCCCGGGCCTCCACAGCGGAGCGCGCGAACTTAACCACTCGGCCACGGAGCCAGCCCCATATTTTCTGGTTCTTCCTCTCATAATGGATTATAATTATTTCATCCATTGGGCCAACATTCTACCAAACACTCTTATATGTCCTAAGACTCTAGAGGCACAAAATAAAAAGTAAAAGAATAGTTCCTTAGGACTCTCTTCTGTTCCCTCTCTTTACATACTTTCCCCAGACACCCTCATTAGTGTCTGTAGCTTCCAGTATCAAACATGTTAGGGACTTTGGGTATAGATCTCAATTCTGAAATTAAAGTAGTCTATACATTCCTATGTAATATTTCTGCCTAGAAAATGCACAATGAAGATACAAAAAACTAAATTCATATTTCTTCCAGAAAATATTCTACCTCTTGCAGATAGAACAAAATCAAGATAATTATTCATTAACAATAGATTTTTTTAATTAAAATAAGCTTGAAATACATGGAAAGACTCTATCTCATAATGAAAGAGAACTTGAACTTGTTTTCTGGACCTAACTCTGCAAACTCTGCCAATAACTAACATCGTAACCGTGGAGACTTCTCAGAATTTTATTTTAATTGCCTGTAAAATATTTTACATGTTATCTAAGATCTAAACATTTTTGTTCTCATGATCCTATTAATACTGTAGTGACATTTGGAAGAAGAATGAAAATAAAAGTACAGAATCTGTGAATCTAGATGAGTTTTCCCAGGCCTGTCCATCAGATGATCTTGACTTTGCATTGTTGCTTTCTTTTTCCTGTGGTTAGATCTTTAAATGTATCCCCTCCTGACTTTCACATCTTTTCTCTATTACAAACCCATAGACTAAAATAGGGAAATACGACTTGTTACTAACTCTATATGCCAACCTATAGTTGCCATTATTATTAGCAATCTAAGAAGATGGCCCCAAAATTTATTTCCTCCAAGTGAAAACTTAATTTGGCATTTAATAGGAACTATTTCTCTGAACCTACTATTTTCACACATGGGTTCTCTTGTTGAAAGAGCTTTTAGAAGATAATATGTCACTTTTCTTTAGCATTATTTGGTGTTGAAACTTATCAATACATGCCCACTCATTTTTTTCAATAGTCAAAACTAGACTTAATCTGAATTTTGAGTTTTTCCTCAGAAATAACTATGCTGGAAACATCCAGCTCAATATTGTTTAGGAAATGAGTTATCCTGACAGAAACAACCATACGTAGATCAACTTGGAGTAAGCACTAACCCAAATAAATAATGTGTGTAATCTAGCAGTAGTAGCCTCAGATATTATGAAGAAAGGTAGTGAGGAGAAAGAAAGTAGCTGTGAGAAAGGCAAGGAAAATTTAGCTGTGAGGAAAGCAGGGAACAGGGTGAGTGACTTAGAACGAGGAGGAGCTGATTAGCCTTTGAAGGGAGCTGGCCTGGATAGACGCGCGTGCGCCTTGTTCTGGTCCTCGCCACAATAGTCCTCATCACTCCAAGAGCTCTGGCCAGGTGGTTTAGGGTTTTATACTACCTTTGAGAGATCTGCGGGCCTCTTGAGGAAATGCAACATTTGCTTTTATTACTATTTGTATTTAGTTCTACTCTTATTCCTCCACTTTGAATCTAAGGAATTAGGAAATGCTTTTCAGATTTTGTAGAAGGAATGGTAAATGAGGTCTGGAAATGATGAGTAATTCTATCGTAAGACTCATCTCTGAAGACCAAGGGTCTGCACAGTAAAAAGGCTCATTGTTTTGTGAAACTTGTAGTGATACTAGTTTTATTTTTCTCTCGGTCTATTTGATCAAAAGCAAATTTAGGATTCTTTTTGCTGTTGTTTGTCCTCTTTTCTTTGGCTTGGTAATTATTGAAAGAAAGTACCTGTACTTCGGGAAGTCAATTAAAATTCTAATTTATATATACATATCTATATATCTATAGATGCATATTGATGTATATTATATTAGTTAATATGTGTTATTATGGATTGTTACAGTATACATTCTCACAAAGAGGGATTATAATAACATTTTACCATTCATATGCATTAATCAAATGCATTTATTGGTTACTATTAAAAAGGTAAATATTGTAAGTACTTGACTATCTAATAAAGATTATGCTTAATAATTTCTCTCACGGAAATTTTAGTCAGGTAAAATAGCATAATATAGAGAATTGGTCATGTTAAAATTAAACATCCATGTACAATATTTAGGAGCTTCCCCTATAAAACATATTTTGGAATAAGCAAATATTTGAGTGGTTTTAAACCTCCATTTATAAAATGTATATGCCACGCTGTTTTAAAAACAAAATAAATATTTCAGAGGATTATTTATAAATTCAGGTGAAAGCTATAAATGCCTTATGGTGGGGTGAAAAGAATGTTGGATTTGGAATAAAGAAAAAATAAATAACCAGTGTTATCATCGTGGCTGTTTCACTTGCTAGCTAAAGGATTCTGAGAGGTTTATGACCTTTCAACTTGAGGTTTTCTCGTCTATTAAATTTTGATAATAAGAACAGTGTTAACCACACAGTATTTTATTTTGGAATATTAGTTATATTAGTACATTAGTTACCCAAGCAATGTGAGAACATTAAAGAGATTTATTGTAGTGAAAATTAACATTGTGTTCTTCCAATTCCCCAAAAAGGTACAAAATCAATTTTTTTCCCATATTCTTTTTCCATTATGCTTTTTCTTTCTTTTTTCAGAAATTACCATAAATAAGAATGAACGTACCGTAGTAGTTTTGTGTAAGATGACAATAATTCTAAAAAAATGCATGCCAGGTCTTACAAGTAGCAGATAATAAAGCTATTAACTGATATTTAACAAAAATATGGATATGTTTCCATTTTGTCTCTGTATTTTAGGGTATACTATTCCAATTTTACATCTTGAAGGTAATGCAATTTTTCATTTACTGGAAAGAACTTCTTCAGTTTATTGCATAACCTTAAACCTCAACTATAATACATGAAATTTTTTCAAATAATGTGCACTTTTTAAAGGTTTCTTTTAAAAAATCTACGTAGATAAAAGTTATCTACATGTATAAGGATATTTTATTATAGTATGTGCTATATTTTCTCTCTATCACATAACCAAAACTTCAAGTGACTGAAGCAGAGTAAGAAGTGAGATTATATATATATAAACACACACACATATATATACACACAAATATATAATTTAATACACATAATATATAATGTAATATAAGTATTTATATATAAAACACCTATTAATTTAACTGGCCATAAGCAGAAACTAATGACAGCAGAGATCCTGAAAAGCAAGTCTAGCTTATTTGCTCTCACAATCAGCCCTCATAAACTTAAAGTCTTTGGAATGGACTGTGCTCACTGAAAGATTAGTTACCTTGTTGTGTTGTACTTCTATTACCGTGTAAATATTAAGTTCTTATTACTGCAAATGATTTTTATGTTCTCTATAAAGCTTCAACAATACATTTTTCTCTTATTTGAGCTAGTTATAAAACTGAACTTAAGAGAGCAGTTAAAAATATGTGTACTTGTGAGATTTAAGTTCTACCAGGTTAATCAAATCATTTACATAATATTTTGCAAAGTAAAGGAACACTATACAATGAACTAGTCAACATAAAGCTAAAATTCTCTTGTGATGCTTTCATTCTTGTTAAATGTCTTTCCTGAGCTATAAAATCTGCCAGTAGTTATTATGTAAAATACTAACAGTGTTCTCATAGGTGTGTTATTAATGGGCAAAAATTCAAGAGAGACTAGAAGATGAAGGGATGGAAGAAGAGAAAGATATAAAACAAAATCTCTGAGGCTGTACCTCTTGAGATGTGGATAACAGTTATGACAAATGGGATGACTACATGTACAAGTAAAAAGAATCAGAGATGCTACTGAGGATATTTCAACACTCCGCCACCCCACCCCAGCAAAGAAAGAAAGAGATAAAAGAAGACAGGCCTTTCTGTTTGCTTACTAAAATACAAGCATTTGAGCTTTTCAAAAATTTCAAATGAGAAGTTGTTTCTGGAAAAGTTGTTCCCAAAGCAAATAGAAGAACTCCCAATCAGAGAGCAGGCTGTTTTTCCTACTAAATGCAGCAACCTCACTCTCATGAAACATCAGGGAAGACTTATGAAACAAACAAACTAACAGAAAAAGCTCAGAGAAATGTCCCAAATTTTTGTATGCTAATGTCTATGTATAGATGCACTTGTATATGTGCGTGTGAGAAATGAGTAGCTGAAACCTATTATCAGCAGGTATCTATAATATATATGTGTGTATGTATATAAACGTGTTGAATCTATCTGTATCTCAAATACACATATTGTTAACCACCCTCTTAAGTTCAGTTTTATAACTTGATGAAGTCAGAAAAAATGTATATACATTATAATCTATATTTCATATAAACATAACCTGTGAAAGCAGATGTCTGTTTAAATTACAGAAGTACCACTTGTGAATTTTATGTGCGGTTCAGCATTACATTGTTTTCTCTCAGCCCATGGTGTGTTGGTCTGGCTGTGAGCCCAGGTCTCTCACATCATGATCAACCAGAGACCAGCACAGTACCATCTGGTAGTGTCTCAGGTAGGAAATACATGAAAAATACCTACCAATTTATGCATTTCATCTTGAAAGCATGATAATACAAAGCATGAGGTGACATTTTTTTCAGTAATAGAGCCTCTTGCAAATAAATGAAACAGATAACATTTTACTCGATTTTTGTAGAAGAATGAAAAAATAAATAAAATCTAGGGAACAGGTGCAGCAGAGTGACTTCTTTCATGGAGTGAGAAATTGGAAGGTAATCAGACATTTTTAATAGAGGGAGGACCTGAACTAGTTACACAACCAAAGAGAGCATAGTAAAAGTCAGAAGGACACTACTGGGCCAGGATTGTGGTGAATCGAAGAAATTGTCGTCGGGCAAGAATCCATGATCTTTGACACTGACTTCATAATAAAACAATGAAAAAAATAACATTTTTCCTACTAAATACTCATTTCATAGGTTTACGAGTTTGGGGAGGTCATCTACATAAACTACATGTGGCTTTTGCTTTCCGTTATCTAGCAATGTAAATAGATTTACTTATTCTTCTCACGTCACATAAGAGAAAGCCTGGTTGTATGTGATGAAATACTTTCTTCTTGTGTTCCATTCCTATAACTATCTCAGATATTAAATATTCAATATTAGGATTTTCAGTAAGGAAAGATTTTTGTTAATTCTACATATTCCTAGGATAATGGCCTATCTTACACAAGCTGAATTCATCTCATTCATTGAAGATTTGAACATAATTGAGAACACTAGGTCTGTGTTTATAAAAGGAGGATCGTTTTCTTCATTTTCTATTTCACTTTGTTAATAAAGATGTCTTCATTAAGGATCTGCGGTAGAATTTTTTTTTTATGTTTTGCAAACTACGTGTAGCAACTAAAAATGTATAATGTGACTAGTGGATAAGGAACAAACAAACAAATCTTATATGGTAATCTTATAAATTCTTCTTTTGACTATAGTTTAAAAAATGTCCCCTGCTTGTATATTCTCTTTTTCAAAAAAGGATTCTGGAGTTTACAACACGGTCAACATTGCTCTGTTATAGGTTAAAAAAATGTTACAACTAGATTCTTGTGCTGCTTACTCTAATGAATTCCTTTGGAGGAAGCATGAGATAGAAATGCCTCAGACAGAATTTCATCTTACAGTAGGTCACGTTATAGCAAGACTTCAGGGCATTGAGGCATGAATTTTGTAGTTTATTGTCTCTTTTAATTGCCAAACTGACGTTTTTCCAAAATGCAAAACTTTTTTCCAAAATCCATCTTAATACTGGTGTTTTTAGGAGTCAAAGGTTGAGCAAATCTTTGTCCTTGGAAGAAACAATAGTCTATGTACATTTCTCCTCTTCAAGGTTTTCTTTAACTCATCATTTTCCTGACCGATTTATGCTGCTTGCTGCTGCTGCCATCCATTGGGACTGTATATTGTGTATCTGGACATTGCCTAGAGAAACCCACTCCTCCAGTTCCCAATTCAGTGTTTTTCTCACCTTTTCTAATGGACCTCAGAGCTTGTAGATGACGTCTTTGAATACCAGGTCCTGGAAACTTAAACATGAACTTTTTTCATAAATTGGTAATAAAATTCCATCAAGGAATGATAAAGTCATAAGATTCAGTAAAAAGATATATTCAGTTTTAGCTATGCTTAAAGATGTCTCTATATAGATAAAACCCACAAATAAATGTTTTACCTTTCTTTGAAAATATGTAAAGGCACTTTGATACTTAGAAAACACAAAAGAGCCCAAACTGAAGATTCACTTTCATTGTAATTCCTACACGCAATTTATAGTTGCTGTTGTTCGATTTGATTGTGAGTGGATATATTAAGACAGTGCCTTTTGTGTTATGATGTCATAAAATCTAAATATCATATGTTTACATTTTCCGCATATATACAGGTATTTTAGGGGAGATACACGTTAAATTTGATAAGATTTTAGAAAATTCCAATTCATCACTAAGTATTTTCTGAGAAAACCTTCTTGCTGCCACTGTCAATTACTTCACAAACTGATAGAACTTGGCATGTTGAACTGTTAAGGGGCCCGGAATTGTGATTAACATTGCAGAGAGAAATGGTCAAAGGCAAAGGTATGCAAACAGCTACATGGTTGTTCATATGTTTAAAGTAGAAATTTTAGCAAACCAGCTTTTTAGCACTAAATTTTATCCCTTAAGGAAATGGCAGCTACAAAACAGGGACAACTGTTTTTTCTCTTTTTTTACAAGGTATAAATGAGTTACTAGTTTAGGATAAAAATAGTTTGGGGTAAGAAATGCACATTTTCATCTTGTAATTATTTTTAATAATTTATTCTCCACAATTCAGTCTATTGTGATACTTAGAAATCTGTTATGAATTGAATAATATGCCTCTGTGATATACTGCCCAATTCAATCTAACATAACAACATAAGACAATTTCTATTCTGAAGCAAGAGGCTACTCTCTCTCTCTCTCACTTAATATTAGCAAGAGTTCTTAGGGTAGGAAATGTTCTCCAGTATCTGTAAATCTAGAGGCAAATAACTAGAATTGTTCACTCTAGACCTCTATTTCCTTGCCATAAAAGAGTGCTTACCATTATCCAAACAAATCATAGCACTGAATATCTTACACATTTTATACTGAATATTATTTTAGGTATATACACTGTAAAATAGTACTTTCATTTTGAGCCCATTGTTATGGTTGCATAGTCTATAGTAAAGCATATTATATTTACAGCAAAAGTAAATTTAAAAGGAGATTTGGTATACAATTATAGGTACTGCAGCTTCTGTTTAAGGGCTTATAGTTAAAATTGGTTTCCATTATGGGCTCTTGATAGTGGTTTGGATTTGTTAGGCACAGTCCATTTTTGCATTTTTTTGATTTTTCTTTGCTCTTGAGGCTGGAAATTCTTTAATTTTTAGATTTACATATTGGCTAAGGTAGTGTTCAGTGAATGTTAAACCACCAAGGGAAAGAAGAAAGTGGTGTGCTAATTCTTTCCTAGGATTCACAGAGAAAGGATTATGCAGCCAAAATTAATATAGATATTCAGCTATTATTTAAAAAGGATAAATGTTTGTTTTCCAATATAGGCTTAGAAATTAACGGTGTCTTTTGGGTTTGTCATTGGTTAGTTTCAGTGTGATGTTTTGGTGTAGCACCTGGCAATTCTACTCAAGTGGATTCCTTTCAATGCAGATATGACACCAGACACACTCCGCACATGCACTCAGTGCTTCATCTTATAAATTGTGTTCCCTGTGGAGTCAGAATAGGAGAGTGGGGTAATCAAAATATTGGAAGGATGTAATTGTTCTCATGGCTAATTCATTATAGTCAAAATGCTTTAGACATTTTAGCCTTTTTATTGAAAAATAATACATACAGTAAACCAAATAAAACAAGTGTACTGTTTTATTCGCTCCTATAAGCCAAACCCCCTTGTAACCAGATAAAGAGAGAGGAATTTGTTGGCCATACTAGAACCCCCTCCTTGTGTCCCATCCCAATTATAGCCTTAGTTAAAGAGAGTTAGGGTCTAAAATATATATAATCTATGATAAAACAATACATCAATCTATAGATATATAGAGGAATTAATACATGTACAATGATATATCTTTATATATATCTATATGTATTTTGTGTATGTTAAAATGCTTCAAAAGTTTACTTGGCAACTTCCCACTCACAGTCAAGACTACAGGAGTTTTGTTTAATCACTTTAGCCTTCCATCTGTTTCCCCATTGATCTCTCCTGAGGACTCTGATTTAAAGGATAGAAGGGATGGTATAAGTAGGAAGTCCTATAATTACTAATTTGCTTTATAGCATATCACATGCATCATGGTCTTAGAATTATAAAACTTAACATGACTTTCCCCAATAGAATTACTGAGAAGAGTTAAAACTTTTTTGCTTGTGCTCTCTCTGTTCCCCACTCATTTTTCATACTCTATCCCCACTCATTTTTGTACTCTATCTACATTATCAGAACATGTAGACATTATGTATTTTATCCCTTATTTAGTCTTAAGTCTACAAATAACTATAAGTTTAATGCTCATCATCTCGTCATGTTATCTAAAGATCACACTCTAGTACGATCACTAAGAGGAGCTCATGGGAGCAGTACTCCCTGAGTCACATAGTAACAGCAGCATGTCTTTGCTCTTATCGTTCAAAGTCAGTTTTGCTGGACATAAAATCTTTGACTCACATTTTTAATCACTTGAGTAACTTAAATATGTAATTCCACTTTCTTCTGGTATTAAAGTGTTTTCATAAACTAATGACAAAATGTTTTCTTTGCATTATAAGCCATGTACTATTTTTTCCTGGATGCACAAATTATATTTCTTTAAAATCCAGTAATGTTACTAGCATGTTTCCTGGTAGAGGTTGTTCTGGTTCCGTATTTTCAGGTATATATTGTGACTTTCAATGTGTAATTTCAGTTCCTTTTTGAAAGTTCTTTTGAAGTATAAGTTTTAGCATTAATTCAATTTCCTTGCTTTGGTTTTCTTCTTCAAAAACGCTTATTATCTACATGTTGAATCTTACATTCCAATCTTCAATATTTACCAGTGTTTCTCTTTCTCTTCTTCCTCCCCCTTTTCCACCTTGTCTTCCATCTCCTCTTCCTCCTTTCATTCTTCTCCTTTGAGTCATGTTTATTAACCTAAAATTTGTATACCATAAAATTCACCAATTTTGAATGTATGATACAATGAGGTATAATTTATACCTCACCCTTCTTAAATATGCAATAAATGTACAATACAAGACTATGTAGTCATATAACCACCACCAGAATCAAGCTACAGGAAAGTTTTATCACTCAAAAAAGTCTGCTCAGGCCACTTTTTACTCAGTCGCCTTCCCCTACCTTTGTCTGTGACAACCATTGATCTGATTTTTGTCCCTATAGTTTTGTCTCTTCTAGAATGTCATATAAATGCAGTGATGCAGTATGTAGCCTCTTACGTCTGGCTTCTTCTACTTAGCATAGAGCATCTGAATCATCCCTGTTGTGGATGTATCAGTAGTTTGTTCCATTTTATTGCTGAGTAATGTTCCACTGTATGAATTGTATATTGCAATTTGCTTGTTCATTCACCATTTGATGGTCCTTTGGACTTTTACCACTTTTTGTGTATTATGAAGAGAGATCTAAAAACGTTCACATAGAGCTCTTTGTGAACATTTGTTTTCCTTTATCTTGGATACGTAGGGATGACACTAGATCATATGGTTAAGTGTATATGTAACTTTAAAAGGAACTGCAAACCAATTTCCAAAGTAGTTATACCATTTTAAATTCCCACCAGCAATGCAGGAAAGTTCCAGTTGCTTTACACACTTGTCTGAACTTGGTATTGCTAGTCTTATTTTAAAATCTAGCCATTCTAGTAGGTGTATAGAAATATTGCATTGTTCTAATTTGTATGTTTCCAACAAAAATGCTATTGGTTATCTTTTCAAGTGTGCATTTGCCATCTCTACTACTCTTTAGTGAGGTATTTATTCAAATATTTGCCCTTTTTGATTGAAGTGTTTGTCTTCATATTAGTGACTTGTAGGAGTTTTTTATATATTCTGGATACAAGTCTTGTGCCAGATATGTGTTTTAAAAATATTTTCTCTCAATATGTAATTTCTTTTCATTTTCTTAATAATGTCTTATAAAGACAGAGGTTTTAACTTTAATCAAATTTATCCAATTTATCAATTTAAAAAAATTATCTCCCATATAAGAAATCTTTACTTACACCCATAGACACGGCATCTATCGTCATTTTTTAAGGTCTTCTTTAAATCTTTCACTAGAGTCTTTGTAGTTTGCAGCATGTAAATTTTGCCTTTATTTATCCCTAAGTATTTTATTTTATTTATGTTGCTGTAAATTGTATTTGTTTTAGTTTTATTTCTAATTAGTTAATGCTAGTATAGAAATATAGTTGATTTATATATATTGATTTAGTATCCTGTGATTTTGCTGAATTCACTAATTAGTTCTAGTGGAATTTTTTCATTTTTAAAGGATTTTTGCATATAGAGGATCACGTCATCTGTAAAAAAACTATTTTTCTTTCTTTCTTTCCAATATGTATTTCCTTTGTTATTTTTTCTTTCTTTATTTCACTAGCTGGAATCTCCACAGCAGTGGTGAGTAGAATTGGTGAGAGCAGACATCCTTCTCCTCTTCAAAATCTTTGGGAAAAACACTTCATCTTTAACCATTAAATATGATATCACTTGTAGGTGTTTTGTAGGCGTGCCTCATCAAATTGAGGAAGTTTCCCTGTTATTTGTTTGCTGAGAATTTCTATCACCAATGAACCATCAACTTTTCAAATACATTTTTTGTATCTCTAACATAAGCATTTCTTCCCCCTGTGTTGATAGAGTGAAGTACATCTACCTATTTTCAAGTGTTGAAATAAACTATTGCTTCTTAGATGATTCTCACTTGATCAGAAAGTATTTTACTTATATATTACTTTCATATATTTGCTAATGTTTGGTTAAGGATTTTGTATCTTATTCCATAAAATATCTTGGTCTATAGTTTTCTCTTTTTGTGATGAGATAGACGCAAGTGACTGCAACAGAGTGTCCACTACAATTGTGACTGCATGCAGGTAAGGGTATGAGACCTGCAAAGTTCTTTGGCTGTCAGTGCTCCCAGGGCCACTCAGGTTTATGCAATTTTGAAGAGACAATAGAGAAATGACGACACGATAGTCACATCAATCTAAGTACACGAAGATGAGAACAACCTCAGCTTTTAAGACTAAAATCAGAAATCAGAGGACAGCCTCTCATCTCTACGTTGAAAGGTAAGTTACCTCTACCAAAGCCAGATAGCGTAGATTCACAGAATATTTCCAGATGGGTTGAAAACACAAGTAACTTGTAAAAGGGATTAAGTGTCAAAGAGTGATACAACTCCTACTTTGGATTACTTATGTTATATTGATTTACTTACTTGCTTAAATATTTATTTGTCATTTGCATATCCATTCATAACTTGTTTGTTTAATCGGAAATTATCTGTCATCAGATTTTTGTCTTAGTTGCCTGTCTGTAGGGTACCAGTTTATCAAAATGGCACCTTCCCAAAAAAGCCTTCTTTACCATTTAATATAAATTACTTTCTACCCAATCATTATCTATCATATCACCCTGTTTTAGTGTCTTCACTGAATTTAGCATTTAAGATGATACTGCTCAGTTTTTCATTTGTTTGTGTATTATCTCTTCTTCTCCTCTAGAATGTACATAAGTGTGTGTATGTGCATGTTTGTGTGTCTGTCTCCAGTGGATGAAAGAATAGTAACAGAATGAATTAATTTTATTTTATTTAAGATGTGTTTTCTGTATGCTTCCAAGAAATCTCGAGGCTACTGGAATATGAACCATAGTTAACCAAGCTAAAAGAGACCCTGTTAAAAATTATGAGTGAGGGGGACTTATTCAAATGGAGACCTCATGATATTAGGCATGAAATAATATAATAATGGTAACTGAAATACCATTACCAGTGAAATGTCATATCATATTATGTAAGTGTCATGTCAGTTAACAACTCAGGGATTGTTTTTAGCTCAGATCTTAGGATGTGACTCTTCCTACTAAGAAGATCAAGTAATAAAATTGCATTTTGGGATTTCAAGATAGTAAATAGAGTTGATAAATGTTCTTCATCAGACGGTAATGCTGATAATAGCACAGAAATAATGCACAAAGAATGGTGAAAATGTTATGGAATTAGAGAAGCAATCAATGTCTTAGTAGTTAAGAAAGGAAGTCAACATTTTCATCACTTATTGGATAGGAGCAAAACTTATAAAAAAACAATTTCTTAAACACTGTGTCTAAAGCTAGCACTCGCAGCACACATAGCAATGGCAAAGGACTTGAAAATACAGGCAAGAGGATCTACCAAACCTGGAAGAAAGGCATTTGGAGAATGGATGACTTTTCCATAGCTACATGTGTTAAGGTGGGCTATCGTATCCTACCAACAGATCTTAGGTGAGGAGGGATTGAAATGTGTTATCAGAACACCAAAGTATGCTATTTATAATTATATACATTTATGCTTGCAAGAGGTATAAGGTGTGTATAATCAACTGTACATCTGGTAACATATGTCAAGCCAGCAGATTTGAATGGGTACTTACAAAATTTTAAGAATTTAATTGATTTAGATTTTCTTTCTAAGCACATTAATTTGATGTTCAAGCATGACACCTAACAAGTACAATGTTCACACTCTTGAGAAAGTGATCGAATACAGACTTAGGAAAGTACAGATAGAGCCTGTCAAAGTGATTTGTTGATGGCCTGTAGAATATGATATACATGTTTTTGTCAGATGGAAATGCAAAGTAGGTGTGCTATGAAAACTGGATGTAAGTTGATTGCAATATTTATAGCTATAACACCATTTTTCCATGTTGTGCCCTTCCACATTGATTACAGCTTCTTGGTTATTCGAATCAAGTATTTCATACGATTAACCTTATCACACTTTGTTCTTTATCTCATTTCTAATCTCTTTCCTCATTTTTCATTGCTTTTTGTTCAACTTCATTCATTTTAGGCTTTTCAATTTGATTTCAAATTCCAATTTAATCTTTCCTCTAATGCCCTGTTAACGTTATTTTTATGAGTTCTCAGAATTCTTATACTCATTCCAACCATTGTCACTCCTCTTAAAACATTTATAATTTGATTAAATAAATAAAGCTTACAATGCAAAAAAAATCTTTACTAAATACTGAAAGGCATACTGTTTTATATACATTTTAATATCTCCTATTTTGTTCAAAATAGATGATTCAAAAATGCTGTGAAATGCCTATAATTCTTATAAACCATCATATCTACCAATATTTGTCAGTATTTATCAATTAGTAGGAATATTTTTATATTATTTATGGATATTTGTTCATTGGTTGTGAAAACGATGCTTGAAAATCATCCAAGCAGGACATAGGGAAACTCATCCACATGTTAGCAGGATAAATTTGTCTTATCATTGGTAGCTATTATCATCATTACTAACACAAGAGTATGGATTCATTCTTAAAAGATAATTTTACCAAGGCCAAAACATGCCCTGATTAGTGATTTCTAATCTTGTAGATTAGATAGATGCAGATAAATTTTACATACTTTATTGGGCCATAACATTCAGATTCTGAGGAAAACCAGGAATACTTTTTCCTTTATAGAATTCTCTTGGTAAAGATTAGTTATGACTGATTGTGGCACTCATGATCAGTAAGTGAATAAACCCTGCTTTCTATCTCTAAAAAGGATAATATTTTTATTAGTAAATTTCCTCCTTATGTAACTATGGATGTCAACTCCCACATGGATTACAGAGCAGTTTTAACTTGGAAGATATGAAGAAAATAAAATCATTAAAGATTTCAAATGTAATTATATAATGATAGTGATCTCCTCTGTGCTTTATGAAGATTCGCAGGCAACTGATTCAGCTATACATGATGAGAAAAAATGACTTTGAGACCAAATTATACTGTATGAATATTTAGCACGAAAAACCAAGTACTCCTAAGGTTTAAGATATCCTAAGAATAAGGGTTGCTGCGTAAAAGACGCTTTGTAATTAAAAGAAACCTTTGAGTGAGTTAAGAGATTTGAGGCAAAATTCTGGTTCTACCACAAGATGATCTTTGAAGAAGTTAGTTGTCTCATTCTGAAAGGAGGTATTGAATGAAAATCTATTCTTACTCTGTAAATATATGAACTTCTGTAGCAAATCCTCTCAGTAAAACATTTAAGGGTTTTTGAATGACGGTCTTAATTTCCCAAAGTGATACAATAAGCAAATTAAACACACTCTCTCTGATTGCTTCAGGCTCTCTCTTGTACTGATAGTTAGGCTGGAGAGTCCAGCCCAGGCAGTGTAATATCATGCAACAGTCTCTGAGAGACTTATGATTCTTCCATTGGGTTTAGTAAGATGCACAAAGACAATTTATGACTCTTATGACATGTTTATGAAGCTTAAATATGGTCTTATGTGATTTTCATAGACCTAGGGAACTTGGGTCAATGAGGAACTGAGATATATACTTAGAAATCTCTACCCTTGCATAAAGCCTTTGAAAAAGAGACGTAGCCAAACAATGTCAGAAGAAAATTACAGAAAAAACATCTTCTCCCTCTATAGATTATTTGATCAGCCTTTATAAATTACATTAATAATAAACATTGATCCTGCACTTTGCTGACTTAAAACCCAGTGGATTAAAAAAAATGTGCCTATTCTTTTAGCTATTGGAGAAAATCATCACCTACATACGAATAGATCTCTCCTCATCAATGACTATGGTTAGTTACTATTGAAAAAGTTAAACGGTGGAACATCCTCAAAAAGGAGACTGCTCAAATGCTAGTCTAAAGCAAGCAGAAAAAAGAGAATAGAAGCAATTAGCGTCTAGTGATAACCTGTAGCAGGGAAGCCATGAACTTGCTTCATCTCTGCAAGTCCCATCCAGAATCTTCGGGTTCATCACCATGTGTAGGCTTAGCTCTCTCATTCCCACACTTCCAGAGTACCCTTCAAAAATATCAGCCTCCTTCATTTGGAACCATATTGTATGTCTATAAAGTTCTCTCAATATCAAAACAACTTCCTATGACATATTCCAGTCTCATTAATAAGTTTTAAATCACATAAGTCCATAATACATCAATCCAACTTATAATCAATGATTGGGCTGACTGCGGGTCCCAAAAAGCCTTTTCGTAAATACGTGAAAAAATTCCATTTGTAATCCAATAAACTTTTAAAGATGCAATTTAATCATTAAATGTGTAAAAATTTCTCCAAAACGTGTAAAAAGGAGTCCAAATGATTACATTATACTCAAAAGTCAAATATAAAATTCAAATTCCATCAAAACACCATGAGCACACTGAATTTACCTTTCAACAGTCTATTAACTATTTGCTAAGGGTTGATTTGCCTTAAGAAAAGGGGAAAACTCAACAACCCATTTTGTGCCAGAATTAATTCTAACAGTAATACATTTTGTGCTCCACTGATTTTCAATTTATTACCAGTGGAGCTCGGTTGATTATTTTGATCTTTAGTTTATTGGCAATGAAGTAGGATTTACTGTGCCACCACCTTTCAGTAACATAAATGTTACTTCATTGAGCTGATGCCTCATTGTAAAGCACTACAAAAAAATAATTTAATTGTCTGTCTATGTTTAAAATCATAACATGTTAGTCTACAGAGTTGCCATTGCAATTTGGTTACACTGGCACCAGATGGCAGTGAATAGGTCCCAAGATCTTAGATATTAGAATGTATGTAACTTTATACCCAAAGTACTGTATAACCTTTAAAAACAGTTAATATTAAACTTTAAACAATACCCTCAAAGATGGTTTTAAAAATAACTTTTTAAGTAAAAATAAATCCTGGAATACACATATCTTTTTTAGTTAGGCTTAATTTTTTACATTTAATTTATTACGCGATTTGAAAGCCTAGTTTCAGTGTCAAAGAAAAGATGATTTTTAAGTTTTTTGTTATTTTGTTTGGTTTTTGCTTCATTCCTATGAACTCAGCTTTTTCTTCAATACCAATATTCTAGCAATTTCCCAATAAGTTCAGAGATGTTTTGCTTTTTTTCTCACAAAAAAAGTCCACATCACTTTTTGCCCCATATTCATACACATTAATGTAGACTCTTTTACCGTTAGTTTAATGTAGATTCTCTTTCACCAGATGATGTTTTCTAGATAGAGATTGTCTAGAAAGCACAAACGTGCTTTTTCACATATTCCGGTGCACAACTTTTACCTCTCTTTGGAGAATTTCTAGAAGGACTTTAGGGTTAAGGTGGCACAGTGTTAGCAATGCTTTATGTGAAAATTGTGAGACCAGGCATTAACAAGACATAGAGGAGATGGTTGGTAAGGGAAAGCAAGAATCTATGCTCTCCTCCAAAAATCTTGCTTGGACAAATGCTTGGGTAGCATTTTCATTCACTAAGATAGGTGTATGCACTAGTAGGTGTTAAAGTACAATAATGGGTTATTTCTGATCTTTTGTATTTGTAGTGCCCTTGTGAGTTCTAGGTAGTGATATAACATAGTAGTTATGTATATTGCCTTAGAGATTATGCAAGAAATCTGACCTAGATATATAGACCTGAGAATCGTCATCAACATATAGGTAATAGTTGACCCTACATTAAGTCTGACAATGAATTACAGAGTTCTTCCAACATTTTAGAAGCCGGTAAAACAGACTCCATGAAGGAGATTGATATCCTTTATCGTTTATTGTATGGAATCATATATTATATGGAAGAGGGCAAAAATGCTGGTCTCCTGAAAACCAAGGGAGAAGAAATCTTCAAGAAAAGAAATGAATAGTGACACATTCTACAGAATAATCAAAAATGAAAAGAAAAGAACAAAAATACATAATGTTGCTCATTGTACTTGGGGATGGGGAAGTTACTGGTGACCTCAGTGACAGCCATTTCTGTGGCGTGTTGTGGGCAGGAGCCAGATTGCAGAGGTAGAATATGTTGACGTGGACAAGATAATGAAAGATTACTCTTTATAGTGGTTTGCCTTTGAGTAGAATACAGAATTACAGCAGGGTATTTAAAAGTACAAGAAACTTGAGCACACTTTACAACAGTGTTTGGTTTATGGTAAGGGCTCAATAAATGTTACCTGTGACTGTTTCTAAGGTGGAACACTATTTCCACATCCTTGATATTTTCAGGTGTAGAGAAACAATTTGTGTCTCTTTCAATGTCCATTCTATGGGAGGAGGAACGCCTTACTTGATCGGTGAATTCTGTAAAAGAATTATGCATTCTGTGTTCATATGGTCTCTCTCTCTCTCTCTCTCTCTCACACACACACACACACACACACATTCAGCCTGCCTCCAGGAAGCATGAATCCTGCTTTTCCATGTAGGGTCACTTTAGGGAGGCCTATGGTCTTATAATACTGACTGCAATTGGATGGATAAGGCCGATTAATTGAAGCGAAGTACATTTGTACAACAGATCTAAAATAATATTTTCCTATTGCGTTGTCCATAATAAAAATGGCACTTTGATCTTTATGAGTTGGGCTTCTTGGTCTAGCTCACACAATTCCAAATCTAGCTGGGAAAGAAAGATTTATATATAAGAACCCTCATACTCCCAAACTGATATAAAGTTATGGGGCAGGGAGTAAGGACTTCTTTATCAACCTGGTGTTATGAAGAAAGGGTGTGTCACTGGTCCTCTCTCATCCGCCCTCTCCTGGTGGCCTCTGCTGAGATGTAGCTGGTCCTTGAGAATGATTTCCCAGCATTTACCGAGATTGCTGGGTCCTGACATGATGCTCAGTTATGCTGCCCGTACAGCAATCTGTGTCCTGTTCATCCAGGGCCCAGACAATTACATCTCTTCACTCATCCTATAATATGCCCAAATCCCTCTCAGAGGGGCCTGTAGGAACCTGTGGCTGCTTTTGCCACTTCAAGCTGAGAGGTTCTGTTGTTGACATTGGCATATCTTTCAGAAACAAATACTCAATTGCACTGATGCCATGATTTATGCAGACATTCTTCAAGAGTTTTGCAGTCTCCTTGGGCTATATTCATGGAAATGCTGTGTCTTTTTCTATCTCAACTTATATATGTGTATATATATGTATAGTATTTTTTTTTCTGGAGACAAGTGGTTTTCAAAGTGAAATTTGTGGCTGGTGATATAATTTATTAGGTCATATGATTCGACCAGAACTTTAAAAAAAGCCCAGAAAACACCATGTTGTCTATCGTAAGACAAACGGAGTGGTTTTTGAAATGACTGTCCCAGTTTTGCGTGTTTCTGTTTTTTATATTAGGTTGAAATATTAGATGAATTCTAACTCTTGGTCTTGACCAAAAAAGTTTGGGAAGAAAAAGTCATATAGACCACTTCCTCCTTCAGAGTTTAATACTAGTAATGGCCTATTGCTGGGCTCACCCAGGAATACTCAAAAGGCATCATTCTTCTACCATATTACGTTCACTGGTTTATTCTCTTTCCTCTCACCTAGGGGTTCATTGCCATAGCAAGCCCTTAAATCATCTTATATCTTTCCCTACTCAATGGTTTATGATGCAAATGTTATAGTTTAAATCTTCTGGGATCCTTAGCATATCTCTATCTCTATCTATTTATAAAATCAACAAACAAAAAAATACCAAAAGATGTTTCTCTTCAAGAATTGTCTTAGAGCACAAGAAATGAACTTTGCCTTTCTAGCTTACTTACTGTCTTTAATTCCATTTCAGCTACTCAGTTCACGTTTCCTAAACCGTATCTACTTAATCGAAGAGAACTTAGAGGCAAAAGGAAAAAGTATAGGAAAAAACACTAATTTTTAATTTAATAATACTTCTTTCTCTTCATGTCTAATAAGACTAACCTAGTTTAGGCCCCCATAATCTCTGCTTTCGATTCATCTGAAAATTTTGTCATTCTGCAGCTTCCAGACTCCATCCCAATTATATGCTCCCCACTATCACAAAGGCCAAGGGATCTTTTTAATACAGAAATCTGACCTTGTACTTTTTCCCATGAGATTATTGATGAGTAACAAAACACCCCAAAACATAGTGACTTAAAACTCAGCCATTTTTATAATGTCTCATAATTTTATTGGCCCAGAATTCCAGGCAGGGCTGAGAGGAACGATTCCTCTTTTACATCTGACATTGGTGGAGTTCACGGTGAGCTGTTTAGGGGCAGATGTACTGGTCTGGAGCGTCCAAGGCAGCTTCACTCACATGTCTGGTGCCTGGGTGGGGACAGTTGAAAGACTGGGCTCAGCTAAGATAATCGACCAGAGCATCTAGGAGGGGTCTTTGAGGCACAGCCAGACTTATTACAGGGAGGCTCCGGGCTCCCAGAGAGTGTTCCAATGAATTTGAAATGGATCCTGGCAGTCTCTCAGTGCATGGACCCAGCAACTGACACAACACTTCTGCGGTATTCTTTTCATCCATATTGGTAATAAGATCAGTCTAGATTCAAAAGGAGTAGAATTAGTGAACTCTACTTCTCAAATGGGAGAAGTGACAAAGGATTTGAACCGTCTCTAATCTACACATCACCTTTCCGCTCAAAATATCTTTTCTATGTATCTTTTTAAAGGCATTTAAAATTATTACCTGACCACTATGTCTCATCAATTCATTTATTCAATTTTATATTTCAAAAAACTTGAAGTTTCTAGTTTTATTGAGCAAACACTTAGGCACTATTCTAAACACTTCACATATATTGACTCACGTTATCCTCATAATAACCCTATGATGCAGTTTCTATTTAACAAACGAAGAAACCGAAGAGTAGAGAGTTAGCATAACTTTTCCTAAGTTCTCTGTAGGGTGTGGAGTTGTATTTGAACGCAGAAAATATGTCCCAACGTCCTTGCTTCTAACCATTAACATTGGCAGCTATATTGTCTCTTTTCTCTGGGTAAATATCTGTTTTCCTGTCTATTGGCTTATCCATGTAGCGAAAGTTGAAGTGTTTTTTCAGTACTAGCTCAGTTCATACCTACTCTGTGAAACTTCTTTAGTACTTTGCACATGCATCTACTTTAGTCATGATCATACTCTTTGTTTATTTGTTTTGACTGTTTGCCTGCTAGTGGGTAGTGCATGTGCCCTCTAATTTTGTACACCAATCTCAGTGCAGTGCCAGGCAGATGGCTGATGCTCAGTAATTACTTTATGAGAAAAATGAGTGACTGGAAATGTTTGCGTGAACGAGAATTTCCTTCATTCTGCACCTTGCAAGGCTTACACTGAAGCCTGAACAAGTTTTGTGTCATTATTCTCATACAGAAAGTATTTTAAGAATACCTATGAGGAGATGGACGAATATTCTCTGTTGGTCTGAAATGCAGCATATACATTTCATAAATCTTATGAATTTTTTTCTCATGCTAGTAATACTTAAATGGTTCAATTTGGAAGGGGATATTTTATTTTAGGAGCTTTCATTTTGTATGAAGAGATCATGAATGTCATATGTTTCTAGCTGAGGTTTCTCAGTGATACATTGACTCTATAAAAATTCACTGGCATTGGAGAATACTAAGAATATTACCACAGTTAGCGTAGCTATCTGGAGAACGGGCTAAGTAAGAAAATCCATATTTAATTAAAACTAAAATTGCAGGGCATATTATATGTGAGAAAGAAATGATATACATGTGTGATATTCATTTCATGCTTAATGAGAACATCTGGTCATATTTCTAGATTTTAAATTTAGACTGCAGAGTAGGGAAAGGCCTTTCTCACAGGCTACAATAGAAAGTCAAAGCTTGAATGATATAATGAGTAGATTTATGCTATTCAATTGTAGTGTCTCTAAACCCTAACATAAAATTATACTGTGGAGGATGAAAGGTGCTCAGGGAAGACAGGAACCAATATTTATCTGGTAATCAAGGAGCCATGCAGAAAGAACAATGAAAACATAACATGCACAAACCCTCACCAGATAATTTCTTTTGCTCAGTAATCCTTCAGAAAGAAATAGAGAATTTAAAAGAGTTTAGAGAGAACACAAAGAGAGAATGTTCATAGAATTATATTTTCAAAGTAGTAATTTTCAATGACTTGAACTAGGCTAACAGGCTATCTGTGCAACAATACAAACATATCTTCGCCAGGATAATCTCAATAGAAATGCTTAGGAATGTCCAAATGGTACTTTTGAAATAACATACCATGTAATTAGTGTTGAGTTGTGGTTTAAATAAAAGTGGCAAATATAATGTAAAACAATGTTTGAAATATTATGAGATAAAAATATTTGAAATTATTTGCTCAAGAAATCCAATAGAAAGGATCGAATAGAACTTGATATAAATTAACAGTGACAATTCTTACATCGGTAAAGGAGGTGATATGCTATGCACAGAAAAGGTGAATCAAGGTGCTTCTGTAAATATTGATATTCATGCAGAATAATTTTTCAGTCGAATCTGATCTGAAATGTTTTATCCTATATTTTGTATATTTAGCAGGTCAATGAGTAAATTATAGAAGCTTTTAAAAATAATAATGAAATAATAATGATCTTAATGACCAAGAACTAGAATAATCAAGGGAAAGGCATTAATTTTATTATTCATTCTTTAACAGCCATCTCTCCCTTTGAACTTTAGATTCAAAGGTTATAAAGAATAATTTTATAAATATAAAAATTGTCTCGTTAAATAGTGCTTATGATGCGTTAGACAACTGAAATATATAATTATATTTTTTTGTTAACCTGAACTCCCTTGGATCAATTATTGCTTATATTTCTTCACTTCTCAATCCAGTGTAGTTTAGGAACTACTTCTATGAAAGAAGGATTTATAATGTACTTTCCAAATTACATTTTAGGGTTCTGTGCTTTGCCAATTGTTTACTCTGAACAAAAACAAATGGATCTTGCATTTTGGAACATCCATAAAAAATTAACATTTAAAGTTATTATTTTGGTCTCTTTAGTCAAAGTATATTTGCCTGGATACTATTCATAATAAATCAGTTTGATGTGATTATTTCTTTTACCCTACTTTAGATTACAAATAATCAAAGCAGACTATTTAAATACAATCACACATATCTTTTCTTTTTTCTTTAATAGGGACAAAAAGAAATGGATAAGGAAAGACTGTAAGTGCCATACTCATAGACCGTATATATTTTATTTAATCAATTTTGTATCCCCAATACCTATTCACAGCGGTGGGTGCTTAATAAATATTTGTTGAATGTTTATGTGAATAAATGTCAGAAGCAAGTGATTCTGGATAAATCGTATGAACCTCCTGTAAAGAGCTTACTCTTATGGAGAATCTAGCAGTTTGAAATGAGCTCCCAAAATGCCAGGCTTTTACCTAGACTATCTTTGACTTTTACCTGACTACTTTTGGTTGCCTGAAGGTGAGATGAGCCTTTGTGAATTCTTAGTTGGAATGGTCCTCAGCTTCAACAGGTTGAAGAAACTAATATTGATATAATACTATAATATTGATATAATATTGTAATAATCAGAACACTGATTACTATATAAGAATGATTATTGGTGAAATTATTTAGCGACAAAGACTTTTTTGCAAAATGAAGTTCATTTCACAAGTCAAGTGTTTAATTGCAAGGTGTAGTCTATGGCTTCTGCTCACATCCATTTCTACGTTAGCATCTGGGAGTGGAGGTCTTCTGTCAGGGTCTTGGGCAGTCTCTTGGACAGTGAAGGGATGAGCACACTCAATATTTGCCTACCTGACCAAGTCCCTTTCAAAAGACATATTCTTTTTCTACATCTGAAAAAGCTTCATTAAGTCATAATCCAGCCTGGGAAATTTTCTACTTCTTTAAGATTATTTGTTTCCAACTGCACACGTTTAATGCCGCTCTTCAAGCTTAACTTTCAATTGCAAATGTCATTTCTTGCATTTTTAAGTTATGGGGTGGGTGATATAGCGATTCCTCACAATTTCTCACAGGAATTATTTTAAATTTTGTTCTAGTTTCTGAACCTTTTTGAAAATCTGATGAAAAATATTGACACTGTTACTAGGAAAAATTGCATCTACCTAAGACATATGTATATGTATATATTATATAGAGAAAGAGAATATATTAATATGTACTAACACACACACAAACAATTTGATGGGGGTTTTGTAGGGGAAGAAGACATTTCCTCTATCCGGTCTGGGTCCCTATGGGTGGACAAGGAATTAAATTCATGTGAGACAGAATAATAGGAGAAAATTGAACAAAGCTTTATAACATGTCTACATGGGAGAGGCTCAGGCAAACTGAGCAACTCGCCAAAACAGTGGAAGCGCTCACCTTAAATACCATCCTCAGTTAAAGACAAAGGAGGATGTTGGGGGTGGGGGGAGTCAGTTATAGGAAATTACCAGAAAAGCACAGTAAACAAGAGTAAGATTATTATGCAGATTTACGTCCTTTCCTTCTGCATTGATAAGAGTTTCTAGAGATAAGGTCATTCCCCCTTCTTCCTGGTACAGAGAGGGAGACACCTTTATGGATGGTGATTTCTTTTACAATGTAAATATCTCTTTACAAAGGGTTAAATTCTACTTTTCAGAGTTTCTCTCATGTCTGCAGTTTTTAAGAGTAACCAGCCCAAAATAATCCTCACGCCAAAGAGACGTATCTTGGGGTGGCCAATTCCAGTTCCTGACAGTGAACACATCTAAAGTTTATATTTATATAATATGCCACAGAAGTTTGTGGAGGCACAACCTGTGAGAAGAAATTCGATATTTAACAAGGGAGAAAAAAGAGACATGATGGGGTGAAGGAGGTATGTAAAAAGAAAACAACCATGGACACCAATCCAATGATATCAGGGGACCAAACTAGTCAAGTATTCTGTAGTCAAGCACTTTCCTTTCTTTCTTCCAAAAAATTTAAATATGTTTTTCCCCCATTTTAACACTTCCTACTTTCAGGAAATCCCTAGGAATTCAGACACAAATTGCATATGTGGATATATTTTTGGCCAAAGATCAAGACAGACCGCTTTTTCCCTGCCAGGCCCCAATTGAATCAAAAGCAGTAAATGGAAGTTTAAAACTCAAGGAGACAGACATTAATCAAAAGGAATTTTTAGTAAAATCTCTTTATCTCCATATGCAAGTTTAATTAAATAAAAATCAGATATCAATTTGCAATAGTTTTTCAAGGCTCTGGTAGCGAGCTTTCTCTCCTCAAATGGCGTCCAAGTTCTAAGCAGAACGGGTAAACACTCCCCGCCCTTTGTCCCAGCAGGGCCTTCAGTTGAGCTCCATGAATAGGACCTGCTCACCACTTTGCCTCCTTCTGTTAACTCTATTTTGTGCCCGTGATTGTTTGACATTGGTAACACCTGATTATAATGTTTCCTTTCTTATCTCACTGAGAAATTTTCTTTATTCTTTAATAAAGATATTACAAAGCAACAAGCATTCAAACATTCTTCTGGATAGGTCCAAGTTAAACAAACTGAAGATTATATCATCTAAATTCACTTTCTCTTGTTATAACATATCAATTATCTCAGGTTTGATGTAGCATGCTCTCGTAATGGAGATTTACAAATTACGTATGCTCAAAAATGAGCAAATCATTTTCTCGTAGCAAATGACAAAGGATGCTGCTCAGCCCATTGAGGTGGGAGCATTCAGGTGGGTCCCTGGAGATAAAGAAAGTATTATAGAGCTCGATTAACTGCTGCATTTAACTTTAAATAACCTACTAAATTGTCTCTATTACCCCAGAAAACCTACAGTGCCTGAGTCTTACTAAGCCATAGACTAGGTAGTAATTGAATCCAACTCATTTGTTTGCTCCACAGAATCTGATCCATTATTAGCGCATGGAAGAAAGGAAGAAATAAAATTTTAAAAAGGAAGGGGAAACCTTGCTAAATAGGAATATCATCTGTTACTACCAGGACAGCTATAAGACAGCAAGCTTACCACAGTAATCACTAAAGGTAACACTGGAAACTCTGTGAAAGGAATCTGATCTACACACAAAACACTGTTTTTCATACAAAGGTGAGCGGTTGTTTTCCCTTATTGATAATAATAAAAATATTATTGGTAATCATATAAACAAAATGCAACCATTTTAAGAGTTTTTATGAAGCAATCACAGAGGAAAATCCCGGTGAATTATTATATGAATGCAGAGACTCGTCTCACTCACTTAACTTGCTCTCTTCTCCGGACTCCCTCAGGTCAGCAGAGCTCTACTCGGTGAGACAAGCTCCTCGTATATACATCATTTTCTATTCCACAGTCTTCCTAAATTGGAACATAATTCTCATCTCATAGTCTCCTGTGTGCATTTAACCATACCGCCTTTTCCAACAAATATGTTGCCCTAAAGAAAAGGATTATTATCCGACGTGGCACTAATATCAACCACCACCATAACCTAAAAAAGTCTGTGATGTTTTTTAATTTGGTGCAGCACACATTCAAACAAGTAAATGTTATTTGTAGTCAACAGCATACTGACAACATAAGCTGGTTAGTTTATTTCTATCAAGCCTACACAGGAGACGCTGGCCAGGAGACCTCAGTATTAAGGCTTGGAGCACTGCCTCAACACACACAGCTATCTGTTGGGCGGGCAGAACATGGAAATCACGAGTATGCAAGCGATGCTGGCTTTTTGTTTTACCCTTCAGAAGGTCAGGAGTGAATGCTAAAGGCTTTCTCTATGACTACTATATTTATAACCTTAGGAACTAGATTCAGCATGGCCAATTTGTTGTCACTGAATATTTCTCCTAAATGCATTTTTAGACTTTGCCAAGTTGGATGCCTTTTTAAGTTAAATTCAGATCATGTTGGAATAAGAATTAAAAAATAACACTATATTCTTTAAAGCACGCAGAAACTTTTTGTGATCCACTTTTTTTAAAGAAATACACAAAAACAATGATCTTGACAATTTTTTAATGAATCTGAATACTACAGACAATCAATATTATATACATCTATAAATAACACTTGGAAAAATTAAAAAATGTTGGTAGCAGTAATAACATCAATAGTTAATTCTCTTTTATTGCCTATTGTTTTAACAGTTTGTCATTTGAAAACACAAAGTTTCTTTTTAAACTGAGCACTTGTTTTCCCTTATGGTTTGCTGCATACAATGCATTGAAGCCTAGTTTACATTTGGGCAACCAATGATGAGATTTATCAGAGGGCAAAAGACAGAGGCTCCATGTCTCAGAAAAGTCTGAGGTTCTAGGAGAAGGAGAGAAATTAAGTTGAGAAGGAAAGTAGTAATCTACATCTTTGCTCCTGAAGCTTGAACAGCACATTTCCTTCCATTACTACCTAGTGAGGTCTACCCCAGAGGCAGGGAAATGGTACCACTACACATACTACGTAGATGCTCCTGCTAGAACCTCTGTCCCTGATGCTTCTGGAAGCAGGATGTAGCTGCCACTTCTGTGGCCACTACCACTCACACCACAGTGGTGGATCTGACTGGAGTGTCCTCATTCATGTGCTTTGGCCCTTGTTATAAACTGGCTGCCAAGGTAACTCTTTACATCTATATTGGGAGCCAGTCTCTATCTGATAAGGTGAGGTATTTCTTAAATATAGGATGGGGATTCAGATACTGGACAGACGAAAATAATGATAAATGTCCCTACCTCTACCAGTCTCCAGCAGTTTTGATGGCATCACTTTTCCCTTACATCTAGTGGGAGTTTTTGGATTCATAAGGCAGCATTGTCAAATATCAGTTGATTTTTTTAAAAGGTAGATTGATAATAACTTTGTGAGGCTGAGAGGCTGTTGATAATCTATCAGATCAACAGTCAGGTCAACATTGAATGAAGTAAAGAAGTGAGTGAAGTGTGGAGTAGGACAGAAATGAGCAAGGAGGGAATAGCCAGGGCTGGAATTTTAGGTAAAAGTACTAATTTCACAGTTTTTTTTTGCTAAACACCTGATAACAGCTAATTCATGTGTGATCAGACTTGCCTGGTTTTAACAATTACCTTGGGAACTTGTTACAAATATTCTGGAAATTCAGATCTTATTTGTTGACATTAGATCCTAGATTACAATCAATTAAGCTAAGCTGCCTGGGTGAGTGCTCAGTTTCATGGTATGGCCATGATCACTAGGAAACTGCTATTAAAAAGACCAAGAGTTGCCCTTTGGCTGGCACCTAGGAATACTTGACCTGAACTTCTTTCAGTGCTTAAACAACTCTCCAAGACTTCCATTAACTCTTCTGGCCTTTGAGGTACAATGAAAAAATAACTTGCTATACCAGAGTTATAGCTTGCAAATTCCCTCTTGACCTAACAGCTTTTTAAAGCCCTCAACCATGAAAACATGGTGTCTGATATTTATCTGTTTAATAAGACTTGTTTTTTTCTGACTGAGTACCTGCCTATATCATTTATTTTAAAGTGTCCTCTTTCTATTGATCCAGATATATATGGTACAGATCCATTTCCAAAACCACAATAATGAAAGAAGTGGTTAACACTTTGGATGTCTTTAACATACAGAAAAAATAAAATATATTTTCTTTGAAAAACAATTAATGTACTTGTGGTTAAATTACCTACTTGATTTTCTAAAACTACTGACTTTTCAGCTGTACCTGGGAGGAAATATATATTTTGAACTTAGTTATTTGACCTCTTTGTGATTAACGGGCATGTGTGTGATGTGTGGTGTCTAGTGTTTAGGTGTCTGAGGTTTAGTGTCTTTGTGGGTGTATGTGTGGTGTGCAGTGTGTATGTGTGTGTGTAATCTGTGCTGTTAGTATAGGTGTCTGGGAGTCTGTGTGTGTGTGGAGTGTAGATAGTGGTAAGGGTTGTGTGTGTGTTTGCGTGTGCTATCTCCGTATTTTTATTAAAGAGTTTGGACAGTCCCCTTGCAACACTCTCAGGAGGAGTACTGTGTTGCATTCGGTGTCCTTTTTGATATTAACAGGCCTCCCAGGTACTTACAAAATGTCCACCTGTCTCTTTGGCACAGATAAGCATTTCCCATTTTCTTTGTCTTCCTTTGTTCTTCAGTATCTGGATTCTTTTTGAGAATAAATTGAATCAAGGGAAATGATGTAAAGATACTGGAATAAATCAAATAACCTTTACAAAATCAAATGACTGAAAAAAATCTTTGAATGTTTGTCTGCAGCCTATTCCCATGCCTCGAGTAAGGACTGTCTCTAAATTTTCTGTTTGATACGTTCCTTTTCTCATTGTTTTAGTTGCATTGGAACAGTTATTTAGTTGATTCTGGCTGTGGTATTTCCACTTGGTGACATGTAGCTATTTTCTCTCTTTATAAACATTTTTTGTGACCTATAATCTCCACAATAATCACGTAGTTAAACATTTAAATGAATCTCTAATTGTTTTGATATATGACTAGCTTTCCTCATTTCTCTCAAATAAAACAAAAAATTTCATGGAAGGAGAGAAATTCTCTAATACTTTTTTTTAAGTCTCCTTAGGCTTAAAAACTCAGTGCTAGGCACAAAGTATGCATTCAATGAATAATTGGTGATTCCAATTATGAGATTTGGATCATGAAATTTTATGATATATATGTGAGGTCCACCTTTGACCTGGATCAATAGAAATGTGGATGAGTCTCATAAAAGAGCTAGAAAACAAACTGCCTTTTTCTCATTCAAAGTATATCATTGTGTTAGGAGAGACATCTCCTAAGGTATACATCTTCTCCAATAAAAGTCTAAACCAGAGGAAAAAAAATATATCCGTCGAATGGATGGGATAGTGGCAATAAAAGGCAACAAGTTGAGGGAAAAGCTATAATAAGAAAGATTAATCAAAAAGGGAAAAAAAAGGAATAAAAGTGACAGAATTATTGAAGTCATAAAGAATGAACCAATGTATAAGAAAGAGTAGAGGGTATAATAAGTAAGAAGATGGAAGAGCTAGTATTTAAAATCATGAGTTGGTTAAATTCAATAGAAAGAGCCTAAAAATATGTATTGTCATGAAAATTCTGCAGTCTGGATAGTATCTAAATTGTGAATAGAAAATAAAGATCAGTTTTAGTGGGCATCTTTCACTAAGTCCAAGGATATATAATAAGTTATAACTTCTGATATAACATGTGGTGCCATGGACCAATAGAAAACTAGTCTTGCTATGACACACAGGGGGAGACATGGTAGCACTTTTAAAAAGTTTCAGTTCAAGTTATATTCACCCTGTGCAGAAGATACTATGAGACCCAACTCCTCTGAGCACTCCTCTTGAAGTCCCCTACTCTCCCCTAGTCTCCATACACATGAAACAAAGGAGCCGGGGATCCAGATCTGAGATTCAGCACCATTATCATTGCATTTGGCATATAACACAGCATTCCTGAAGGGAGAATGTTCAGAAATAGAAATGGGTTGGCCTAGAAATGAAAGTAGGGGAACGGGGAGATTGGAAATTGTCCAGTTGTCTCTCTCTCTATCTTTAGTCTATCTGGTATAAGAAAAATTTTGTACTTTCCAGTCCATATACCAATCTTCAATAACATATAAGACCAAAGTGGTTTAGGCTAGTAAGCATTATTATAAATTTCAGGAGTACTGAAACGTTTTAGTAGAATTTGCTGTTTTATTTACCATTTTTGCATTTATTATCTCTAACCCATTTACTAAACTTTAGGCACTTTCATGTTTTAAATCTAACATTGTTTGCTAATGAAATTTCACTCCCCAGCTTCATCCCCAAGAAATCTAAGATTTAGTGAACACAGAGGAGGCATACGTGGAGAAAGGGGAAAAGAGTAAACCTGTTCAGAACTAGAAGATAAACATGATAATTGTCGTAAGCAGAATTCTAAGATGACTCCCATGATTCTTAACTTCAACATACACATATGACCTTTATATGGTATACATATAATCCTTTCCAGTTGAGTGAGAATATAATGGCGTATCATTCCCATGATTAGCTTACATTAGGTGACAAAGATGAAGGCATTTTTCAAATGTGATTAAAATCCCTAATCAGTTCACCTTAATGTAGTCAAAAAAGACTCTTCTGGATGTGCCTGACATAATCAGGTGACAGAACTTTAAAAGAGGGTTGAGAAGTTAGAGAAAGAAGTTAGAGAGATTTAGAGAGAGAGAGATTCTTTTGATGGTCTTCAAGAAGCAGACAACCATGTTGTCAACATACTGCCCATGGAGAGGGCATGGGGAAAGAACCCTAGAGCAACTAGAGGAATAAGAGCAGTTCTTGACCAGCAGGCAGCATGAATATTGGAACTTTAGCTCTTTAACTGCAAAGACCCAAATTCCACCAATGATCAGTGAACTTGGAAGAGGACTCTGAGCATCCTTTTTATGATTACGGTTTGAATTACACATCTTTTTTCATTCTTTTACTTTTAACCTATCGTTTTTTATATTTATATTCTTTATATTTTTCTATGTAGTTGCATTTGTTGGGTCTTGCTATTTTATTCAGTCTGTCAGTCTTTGCCTTCAAATCAGAGTATTTACACCATAAACATTCAATGTACTTAACCAATGTGGCTGGATTCAAAACTGCCATCTTACGTTTTCTATTATTTCTATTTTCCTCTTGTTCTAGGTCATTGTTTTGTTAATTGTGGTGAAATATGCATGACACAAAATTTGCCATCTTAGCCATTTTCAAGTATATAATTCAGTATTATTAAATATGTTCACATTGCTGTTCAATCGTCTCCAGAACTTTTTCAGCTTGTAAATCCTATACCCTTTAAACAACAACGCCCCGTTTTCCTCTCCCTGCAGCCTTTGTTCCACAAATTCCAGCTATCGAATTCTCCCTGAATTCTGATCTCTGTGTCCTCAGATCAAACTTTCCCTTCCTGTACCGTGAACCCAAAGCTGCTTCCAGGAGGAAATCCAGGGCAATTATAGGAGCTGCCTTTTTGTTTCCCTTCTCTTAGGAATCCCAGTCCTGGTTTTGTTTGTTTGTTTTTTGTCTACCATGTGAAAATATTTGTTTTATGTATTTTATCCATTTTGCCAGTTTTCTGCTAAGACAGGCTAGCCCATCCCCACATATTCACTTATGGTCAGAAGCAAGAGTTCACCTTAAGCTTGCTTTTAAAGTTTTGATTTGTGCCCTGCCCTGGAAGTTAACAGCTGTCATAAAGCAATAAATTGATAATTTGTCTAAATTCTGGAAGGTGCTAAGAGTATTGTCTCTTACAAAACACAGCAGCAGAATGTCGAATAGCGGTTGCCGGGAGCTAGAGGGAGAAGGAAACGGGGAAAAGCTCTTCAACGGGTATAAAGTTTCAGTTATACAAGATGAATAAGTTCTGAAGATCCACTATCCAGCATTGTGCCTAAAGTTAACAATACCACATTGCGCACTTAAAATGTTTTGAAGAGGTTAGATCTCATCTTAAGCATTCTTACCACAATAATAAAAAAAGAAAAAAATAATTTAAAAATTGGAAGCTGGCTCTTACCCCAACTTGAGAGTTTATTGGAGGCTTTCTAAAAGAACAAGGGTTTGAACTAAGCATTTAAATATGAATGCTAAGTAGGAAGAATAAGAAATACTAAACAAATCTCACTTTCTGAGTAAGATAATCAAAATGAGTAAAGGCATTAAGATATGTGGTGGATTGGGCACTCTGTATTAATCTGGTTAGGCTGGAATATGTGGTTATAACAAACCAACCATAAATTTTCAGTGACTCAACCCTGTAAAGAGTTATTCATTGGCGGTTTGTAGTTGATTTTGAACCGGTGAGCTTCTTCCATGGTATAGGAATTTCATCTAAAGCAAGTGATCTCCAAGGTCATCAGAGAATGGGAAGAAATAACAGAAATGCACAGAATGTTTTAAGGGGCCTGGAAGAGGTTTGACAAACTATGTATATAAGTAATTTTAAGCATTACACACACACACGTGCACACACACGTAAATAGATCGATAGATCAATCTATCTATTGGCTTATCTATGTGTGTATGTATAGTTATCTATCTATGTGTGTATATATGTGTATATAATGATCTATCTATCAGTCTATTAAGAGATATTATTATAAGGACAGGCACTTGGATACTGAGAAAGGTATGAAGATACAGCAATGAACAAACCAGAATAGGGTGTTGACCTCATGGAACTGACATTAGAGTGCAAACTTATAGAACTGAGATTACAGTGGAAAAAATTACAAATAACAGACAAATAACATATAGAGAAACAAAATAATTTCAGATTGTGACAAGTTTGATAAAGAAAATAAAGAGCGATGAACAAAATAAAAGTGTGTTTCTTTGTACAGGTAACAATTGGGCACAGCTTGTGAAGAGAGTTCCAGAAAGAGGTAACAGCAAGTGCTAAGCTGCAAAAAAGTGACCATATTAGATGGAGTTCACCAAGGATGGGGCAAATAGTTTGAGGAAAGACAGGGAGGTAGGTGGAAGCCAGATCAAGCAGTGCCTGTGGAGCCTGTTAAACAGTGAAGATTTTATTCTAAGAATAATGATAACACGTGGAAGAATTTTAAACATTACCGTAATATGATCTAATTGACATCAAATCTCCAAAAACACAAATGGCTTAGACTACAGTATAGGCAGTGGAAAGCAAGAGAAGTAATGAACTTGAGTTATATTTGTAGGCTGAACTGAGGAACTTTACTAATATGTTTGATGTGGTTCCTGAAGAAAAGTAGGAATCAAAAAGAATTCATAGGTTTTTAGCTTTAAAAACTAATTAGGGGACAATACCATTTAGTGAGATGAGGGAGACAGAGAAAGGAGGGGTTTTGTAGAGAAAAACTCAGAGTTTTGTTTTTGATGTGATACATTTGAGTAGTTTAGTGGACATTTCTATCTGATAGGACTCTCTTAGTTGCAAGGGACATGAATCCATATTAAACCACCTCGATTTTGTTTTCTATATTAACATGTTCTGGATTAGCCAGATTTAAATGCTACCAATTCTATGGCTCAGTCTTTCTGCTGACCTTACAGTCCTACCCTAGAAGAGAAGATCTGGGTAAAAATTAAAGATAAATAGAAAGAAAATGAATGATTTCTGATGGAAATGTAGCCAATAAATAGATTATACAAGAAGGAGAAAAGCCAATAATACTTTGTACCTCATGTACTGATTTGGTATATTTGCAAATGCTGATACCCATAGAAACTTTATTTGAAGCTGAAAGTTCAGTATGGGTCCTAGTGGCGGCAAGAAGGACTTTAAAAAAAATTCTGTTGTGCTTTTAATTGTAGATGTCACTTATAAAGAGAAATAATTTGGTCTGATATATTCACAGCCTTCAATTTTAATTTCCACTGGCCAAATATATTTTGCGTAATAATCAATATTTACTTGAATTGATCACAGTTTTAAACCTTCCTTGACATAAGATTTTTGGTCTACTTCCACCTTTAAAAGACAATGATTTCACTATTATTTTAATGAAGAGAAATTAAATTCTAATTTCTGTCCTTCTGTATATCGTCCACGTAACATTTTGCAGTAAATTATTTACCACTTTTTTTATCTCATGAATAAATCCACCAAAATTAATCTAACATTGTCAAATTTTCAACACATTTCATTGTTTCTCTTCAAACCCATTCTTTGCAGTCATTATAAACCAAAGAAAATAAGGTTCACAAACTCTCACTCTGGAGTTATTTATGTGATGTATCTCAATGACATTTGTTATTCTTTCTTTTGATCCTCATTTTACAGATTTCATCTGTCATAGAAAAATCCTTTGGGGAGGTAATATGCAGGAACTATTGCCTTCCAAATACATGCTAAAGACTTTGTTCATTAACGAAATTACAGGCCACTGTGTGATTATTAATCTAGGTGATAATCTGTCGTGAAACATGCCCAAATGTCTGTTGCGTGCCATACTAGTCATAGTAACATATACCCTAACTCCTAGGGACCGTGCTATTACAGATTCAGGGTAACAATGAAGGGAAAGAATACTCAGCAAATGGAAACCAATGTCAGTTGATGTATGACATAATGGGCTTATATATTTACCACTGATATTCCTAGACCCTTATATCCCATTCTCTACCTGACCTTTTGATTTGAATGTTGTAGCAGATATGCATTTTTCCATTTTTGTTTTTCTCTCCTGCCTGCCTAGCATATCTTCCCCTTGATTTCTAGAAAAAGGATTCTTCTTTTACTCTGGGACATCCTCCTCAAGACCAGTTAGGATGGTAAATATAATAACCCATATTTGCTCCTACAAAGGACAAAAGATGATCCAAACGTGGTCACAAAGATCAGTGAAGGTACTGTGGAAAGCTCTTTGGGGTATTCAAACTCAAGTATGTTTGTGGATGTCTACTACCCATATATCACTCTTCAGGCAACTCAACATCATCCCAATCTTTTTTGGATAGGATAAGGATATGGAGATAGAGAGATTTTTTTTTTCTGAGATTGCTTCAAAACTTGAAAAATCAAGAGAGATGTTCAAGTTCTTGGTTCAAACTATGGCTGAAGCCAGTCATTTCCCAGAATTTTACATCATTTACTCAGTGTACAGTAACTGAAAGGGCAGGTGTTTTATATATGCAAGATTTTAATACCCATAAAGGATATAGCACAGCTGAGGAAAGAGAGAGCAGGAAATCACAGATACATTAACAAGCTGCCAAGTACTGCCCACCAGAGTCATTTCTCAGCCACACAAAATGCTCTTTGTCTTTGGATTATGAACCAGCAAGATCAATGAGACATATCTCAGTTTCAGGTGAGCAGGCACCCTGGCACAAATTTACTGAGAAGTTTGTTCTATCCAGCTGGTCATGCAGCTAAAGCCAGCTGTGTAACTAGATAAAGCAGGAGGAACCATTCATCTACACCTCCCTAAACATTGTAGGCAAGCTAGGACCGAGTGTCTCCGACAGAACTTCAGATTTTAAATGGCACTTTTGTTGTCCAAAATTTATACTCAAAATATACTCAATAAGCACTCAATGGCAACAGCGTATTTGTTGAATAAACCCACATTGGTAAAAATGCTCTAATAGCCATCTGGAGAGAATTGGCACAGGTCTAGATGTCCACATTTGCCTTTAATGAAATGAGACATTCTGAGGAAGAAGACTTATCGGCTCATAATGGGCACGTAGAAGAGTCTTTCAGGAGAAAGAGACAGGAGGACAAGCATTCTGGACAGATACTATGGTTTAAAATAATGGATAAACAGATAACAATAGTTAACAGCAGCTAAAGAAGAAAGATGGAACAGAGAATTTCGCTGACCCACGAGGGGCTAATAAGTGTGAACCTCCAGTAGGAGCTAAGCTGCCTCAAGGACAATGGTGTTGGGTCTTGTGAGAGCGCAAGGAATAAACTTATGGGAGAATTACGGTCCCCTTCGTGAAATCTATGGGAATTTCTAAGTGATGTGTAATTTGCACAGGTGCTTTCTAACTGCCAACGTCCCACAGATAAACACAAAACAGATTTATCAAATAGTGAAGTAAGTTAAGATTTAAAAAGCTATTTAATTTACTAGAATTTTACGGATGGGGGAAAGACAGATATTACTTAAAGACAAAACACGATGGAAACACTGGCAATACAATTTTGCAGTATAAAACAAGAGACTTGGAATCGTCAATAAACTGAAGTTTGGCCCTTGATTTACTTATTTATTTATTTTTTTAATTAATTAATCAATTTATTTATTTTCGGATGTACATCGTAATATATTTGGCCCTTGATTTATACTGCAATCCATGACAGCATTTAGTATACAGACAAGGGCCGATTTTGTTGAGAAAATACTACTGGTTTTGTAATTATTTTAGTGTAACATAACCACTGTTTGTAACCATTATTTGGTGTAATACTGGTATAATCACCGAGATACATTGAATGATTTTAACAAAACCTATCACAATGCTGATATTGGTGAGTACACAGGAAAAAGAAACTGTGATTAACCTTGCTAACCTTCCTAAGATCAACTTTTCTCCTTTGTGGTAGAAAATGTGAGTCATTGAGTTTACTGTGCCACCTTACTTAGGGAGTTTCCAAAAGAGAAGAAGACTACTTTTACTAGAAATTAAGGAGAAAGGATTCTAGGCAGGCAGAAAATAAAAACAGATATGCCCTGGGGCCGGCCCTGTGCCGGGTGGGTAAGTTCGTGCGCCCCGCTTTGGTGTCTCAGCGTTTCACCAGTTCAGATCCGGGCAGGGACACGGCACTGCTCGTCAGGCCACGCTGAGGCGGCATCCCGCATAGCATAACTAGAAGGACCTGCAACTAGAATATACAACTATGTACTGGGAGGCTTTGGGGAGAAGAAGAAGGAAGAAAAACAAAAAGATTGGCAACAGATGTTAGCTAAAGTGCCAATCTTAATAAAAAAAAGAAAGAAAAACAGGTATCCACTTATATTTAAATAAACAAGTCTGGTAGAGAATCGAAGGCAGAAGTCTGGAAACAAAGGCTGAAAAAAATATATACATTTGTGTGTGTCAGTGTGTGTGCTTGTGAGTATGTGTGTGTGTGTGTGTGCATGTATAATAAGCTTAAAGTTAACAATAAATGTAAAAGACCACATGAGATCTTGCAGGAAAGGAACACAGCTAGAGAAGAAGGAAAGGGGCCAGGATCTAGAATTCTCTGCAGCAGAATGATTTGTACTCGGAATCCAGCACTTTTATACGCCTTAGAGATCGCCAGACTCCAGGCTTCTTGTTACATTATATAATTAAATCTCATGAAAAATGTTCAAGTGAAAACAAAACCAATGAAAACTGGTAAACTTGTAGGAACTTATGACTTTTAATTCCCTGACCCAGGTCTATAGCCAATATTTAATAGGTAAGATGTGTTATGAGGAGATATTTTATTACTATTTTCTTCCAAGAACAAAATTGTCAAACATATAGTCTATGTTTCCCCATGTTCTCTAATAGGGTAAATAATTAAAATATGGCTCTAATAAAGCATATGATGATAGTCCAAAGGAAGTTAACAATTTATTTCTTAAATTGCCAAATTCAAAAGGGGTGATCAGTGAGAACACAAAAGATTATCAAATACTACCTACGCAATTCAGGTTTGTTGGGTTTTTGTTTTGTTTTTTTGTATTTTCAAAAGAGAATTATGGGCTAATTAGGCACATACGCAAGGGAATTACAGGGAAATATAGCTTTGTGCATCATGTTTAGTAGTGACATAATTATAGTGATGTAATAATAGAGACATAACAATTGGAAAAATTAGAACTATATATGTATTTAAGCCTATATTAAGATGTCAATAGTGACCCAACAAGGACATTTTTAATATAATATAAGGGTTTCTGTTTCTGATTTTGATAAAATGTTTTTATAAAGATCATTGCCTTTTAAGACAAGATAAAAATGAATCAAATAGTAAAATGAATGGAAGAAAGCTATATCTACAAAAAAGTTTTACAATATGTGGACGAGGATGCTAAACACCTTTTAAGCAAAGCAGTGTATTATATTTTATTTTTGTTTCAATGACAGAAAAAAGCAAAGCAATATTTTACCACTTTATGGTAATATCTATGAAAACTTGTCTCTAGTAATAAATACACCATTCATCAGGACTTTAGTTTACAAAAAGAAAATGGCTCTTATCTAAAAGCAAATAATTTCACTGTTAATTCATTTTCCCCTAAAAGTTAGGTAATCTATTGAAATTTGAAAGCCTTGAATGCGGTATCCATATGCACTTAATAATTAAAAAGAGATGGAACATATAGCTTAATATTATTTTTTATTTTCTAAAGCAGAAAGAGACAATGAAATAAAAGCAAAATGTTTTGAAAGCTTTACTTAGAATTCCTGGTCTAATAAGATATCTAAAAAATTGTTGGCCTTTAACGATGATACAGCTACTGAACCAGATGATACACCTGCTATCAAAATTTAAATCTTCAGGTTTACTGAGATAAATAATGTAGTGATAGTTTTTCTGTTTTTTCTTTTTTAAAGGTAAGGAAGCATAAATTAATTGAAGAAACGACATAATCCTTTGTAAAAACTTTAAAAAATGACTTGTGAAATCCTTTATTTTGACCAGTCTTACATGTGTTTGATAATTCAAATGTTAGTATTTTCCAAAGGTGTCAGTCACTCTTTTTATTTATAGCAAAATATTATCTTACAAAGTCATGCTTTACCTTCAAATTTGAAATTTTCGAGTTACTAGATTCAGTTCACTAGTTGGTGATATTTGCATTAACCTGCAAATTATCAAATTAGACTGACCTTTCTGAAATAATGGATTCCCGTTGTTCAATATTGAATCCTTACAGTATACCTAGTTTGGTGCCAGGACAATGGATAAACTGGGAGATGTGATCTATCATCTTTCAAAGAAAAATGTCATAAACATGAGATTCTGCAAATCACATGACAGTAAGCTATGATGGACTGTGTAGTGTGACCTATTTTCAGCACCTTAGATGTGGGCCTGAGAGCAAGATTCATGGGAAGCACAATTGAGCTGGTCCTGATTGGCGGATGGGGTTTGATTAGGCATAGAGGAGTGTCATCAAGAGATTAACACAAATCCACGTTAGACAAAAATTTATTTATTTTGTTACTCTTGAAGCCGTAAAAAGTGAAAGTATGTGGGGCCTTGATTTGTGGAAACTGAGTCTAATAAGAGAAAAAATGTCGTATTTGGAACGTCCACTTGAAAGCCACGATCCTGTAAGAATAAAGCATTCTACTGACTTTGCGGTAGACTCCATTTAAAAACCAAGACATGAGCACGAGAGTGGTGACTGTGTACATGTGTGCATCTAGATGAGTGTTTCTGCATGTGTATATGTACAGGTGTGCATAATTCTGTGTGACTGTGCGCATGGCTTTGAGGATGAAGAGAAAGCTTATAATTTTTAAACAAAACATTTAATGTTAAAAATGCCAAAAACTAAAATGAAAAATTAAAGATTTGGGAATATCTGTGATAATATCTGTGATATTACCTCCAAAGAGGTAAAACTATCTTTAGATGTTTCCATTTTTCGGGTTTTACTTCCCTTTATTATCACAAATCTGTTTTCACTTTTGTGTTTATTATATGTTATGATTCAAATGTTAAATATTTTAATTGATGGTGAGCACGTGGCATGACATTCATAAACACAGCAATGTTTGTGGATGAATCAATGGCTTTGAGATGTCTGATGTTAGTGGATTACAGGATCTCTCTATGTCTTTGATGTTTATCTAATTTTTTATAGCACCTCTATTGAAATATAATTCACATACCATAAAATTTCCCTTTACAGTATACAATTAAATGGTTTTTAGTAGATTCATAGAGTCATACAACCATCACTATTATCTAGTTTTAGAATATTTTCATCACCCCCAAAAGAAACCTGGTATCTAGCAGTAGTCAATACCCATTTGCTGCCACCACCAGGCAGGCCCTGGAGACCATTAAGCTACTTTCTGACTCTTTGGATTTGCCTATTCTGGATATCTTGTTTAAAAGGAATCATTTAATATGTGTTCTTTTGCAACTGGCTTCTATCGCTTAAGCACGATATTGTCAAGGTTCATCCATGTCGAAGCACATATCAATGCTTCTTTCCTTTTTATGCTGAATAATATTCTATTTTATGTATATACCACATTTTGTTTATCTATTTATCTATTGATGGGCATTTGAGTTGGTCCTACATTTTAGCTATTATGACTAATGTTGGTATGAACATTGGTGTGCATGTTTTTGTGTGGACATATGTTTTTATTCCTATTGGATATATACCTAGGAATGGAATTCCTGGATCATATGATAAATATATATTTAACACTTTGAGAAACTGCCCAAATGTTTGTTAAAGCAGCTTCACTATTTTGTAATCCCATCAGCAATGCGTGAATGTGCCAATTTCTTCACAGCCTCTCCAACAGTGATTATAGTCAGCCTTTTTATTTTATTCATGCTTCTGGGTTTAAAGTGGTATCTCATTTTGCTATTGATTTGCATTTCTCTGATAACTCGTGATGCTGACTATATTTTCATATGCTTATTGACCATTTGCATATCTTCTTTGAAGAAACGTCTATTCATATCCATTGACTATTTTCTAATTGGGTTGTCTTTTTATTTTGAATTGTAAGAGTTCTTTATAAATGACGTATATAAATCCCTTATTGTATACATGATTTGCAAACATTTTCTTTTATTCTTTAAATTTTCTTTTAATTTTTTTGATGGTGTCTTGTAAAGCACAAATGATTTTTTAAGATTCTTATGAAGTTCAACTTATCTCTTTTTCCTTATTTCACCTTTGCTTGGGTGTCATAACTAAGACACTATAGTCTAATCCAAGATCACAGAATTTTGCTCCTGTATTTTTTTCTAGGAGTTTTATAGTTTTAGCACTTACACATTTAATTCTGTGATACGTTTGGAGTTAATTTTTGTATATGATGTAAGGTCGAGGTCCAACTTCATTCTTGTGTGTGTGAATATTCAGTTGTCCCTTCACTGATTGTTGTATATTAATATGTAATATTAATACATTATACCTTATAACATTATAATGTACATATTGTCATATAACTTCTCTTTATCTTTCCATTTTTGTTTTCTTTCAGAAAATTAATTTTTCAAACACATTATGTCTTTCTTCTGCTTTAAACTGTCTAATGTCTTTCCAATACACTTAGAAATATATGTGAATATCCTACTTTGTTCTACAAGGTCCTACATGACTCATTGGAAGTATTCATCTCTCCTCACAACATCTCAGGGCCTTTGCAGTTACTGTTCTCTGTCCTAGAATGCCTATTTTGTATCTGATAATTCTTTAATGTGCACAATTTCCTCAAAATTAGTTACCCCCCAAAAAACACATTTGCTCTTTTTCCATGTTCAATCTTGCTGTCACGAAGTTTTTTCACCAAAAAAGAAATTCAACCAAAAATATTCTTTTCAGAAAAAAATCTAAATGTACTATAGCTGTACTAGTATAATTAGAAGTAATAATCTTCATAGGAGGAATATATAGTGTATCCAAAAAATCAAATATTTTTTAATTTAAATATGTCCATAAATTAGAAAGTATTTATGTTTTTCAAAAATCCCAGACTAAAACCTGGTTATACACAGGCGTTTCTGGAAAATTCCTAAAACTAGAGGGACATATATGTTACAGGTAGATAGATATATAACTATAAACTTCCATATTTTTCTTTTTGGGGTATAATTCAGAATGTTAGTTAATACCTTTGAAGCCTTGAATTGAATGAAACATTTTTCTGAGTGATGTTTTTCACCTTGTTTCTTGGTAGAGTTTAAAAATTAACCTATTTTTATAATTACTGGCTGAGTCTTGCAGGAAAATTTTCATGACAGGTAGCTTAATATTTCAATAAGTACATGGAACTTTTGAATTATTTGGAAAATTTTCATAATCAAGTTGAGTGACTTCAGAAAATGGAATAGTTATGAGGCATTAATTTCATATATACATTTTTATCTCTATGTAACCCAGTTGTTAGCACAGATCCTCTAATCCTGTTCTTTCTAAGATTTCTGTATATTTCCCAGTGTTAACTTTCTTGTGGACATTTTGGTCTCAAGTTTCAGCTCTCATTAGGTGTCTTTCTCAATCTTATCATACTTCCCATAACTGTTATGTTCTTTGTACATGCTGTTAATACAGATGGGTTACTCCATCCTTTGGCCTTTGGTTTTATAAAATGCCATTTATATCACGCAGTGGAGAGGTGAAGGGAGTTCACATTACAGTAATGAAAACAACTTGAAATTGAATACTTACCTTTTTAATTTAAGCCTGAAAACCATTTAGTTTTACTTGTGCTTTACATTACTAAATCTCTCTCTCTTTTTTTCTGTTGCCTCTCTTTTCCTTGTTTATGCTCACCAAGACTCCAAAAACAGAAGAAGATAATGAAAATTAAAATAAAACATTCCCATCTTGTTATAGAGAAAAGCAATCAACTCTCTCTACCACCAATTCTCAAGATCTGGGACTCTGCATGTTAAAAGCAAAACAAATACTGATAAAATAACACCCAGTTAAGGCCAGCCTGGTGGCATAGTGGTTAAGTTCATGTGCACCTCTTTGGTGGCCTGGGGTTTGCAGGTTAGGATCCTGGGCATGAACATACACACCACTCCTCAAAGCCATGCTGTGGCGTCATCCACATACAAAATAGAGGAAGATTGGCAACAGATGTTAGCCCAGGGCCAATGTTCCTCACCAATAAATACATAAATAAATAAATAAATGAACAAAATAACACCTTATCGTGTGCTCCCTAAGCACTGGGAGATGTGCTCCAGGTCTGACGCCTTACCCACAATTTCTGCAAAGGAAAGAGAGAACTATGGAGGTGGTTGATGGCCCTTCCCTTCAAAAGGCACATAAGGCTATAGTTAATTGTGCTTTTAAATAAACAATTATATTTCTGTTATGAAAATTTCACTCTTTTGTTCTTATTTTACATTTTTTCTTAAACAGCAAAAAGCTTGTATTGAGATCTACGATTCACTTTGTAACTATTGACCAAAGATTAAGATACATTTATATGTTTATGTTTGAATAATAGCTCATTTCTGCCCTATTTTTGTTCCACCCTGAATTTTTGAATCTCCACATAAGGAACAAGAGAAAAACTCTCTTGCATGAATAAGTCTATGACAAAGTTATAAAGTTATTCTATTACTCTAGAATGACTAATAATATAGTACTCTCAGATGTTCATTTTGATAAAGATCATGACTATTTTGAAAATGTAAATTCACAGGAACCCAAGGATGACCTAAAGAGAGAAATAGAAAATGGTCTAGTAGACAGAGAGATGAATCTTCCCCTCTAAACTGATCCAGCAGGAAGATTTCATCTCCATGAACATCGACAGTAGGAATTCTTAACTTCACATTCACAAATGAATTTGGTTAATTTGCCGTCCTACTAATAGCGTATGCAAATCTTAATCTTATGGCCATTTTATCTGAGATAAAGGCACATAGCTTTCAACATTTTTCAAATTATGGAATTAACTTTACAATGGTTCAAAAACATTAAAAAGATTAAGAACCACTGTTCTGAGAGAATGAGTCTTGTTATCAGGGGACCTAATGGAGAATTTCTCTTTAGGAGCAAAATACATCCAGAATGCAAGTAAGAAAACTCTAAATTACAAGTTCCAATTATTACTAGAGTACATTGATTTTATTTTTCACTCTTGGGATACATTTTAGTGAATTGGCAGATTTGTTTAGTAAAAGAATGTGAGTTGGTTTTAAACGATAGTTAATTATAAAATGAAGGAATAAGTTGCATCAATGTAATTATGTGACAGTGGATACTAATTTCAACCGCGTCAATGTCACTGTTCAAGCAGAGAATGGGTGAACACATATGAGGAGTATAGGTGGCATTCTGATTTTGGAAGACAGTTACACTAATGATCTTCAAGGCCTAATCTAAGTGTCAGATGCTCAGTAACCCCGGGAATGTAGAAGAGCATCGAGAGGAACTGTTACAAGGAATATGCCTCATATTGTTGTGTTAGCACTGTTGAGTTGATTCCAACTTCTAGTGACCCTGTGTACAGCACAGTGGAACCCTGCACGGTCTTTTTGTGCTATCCTCCCATCTTCCAGTGCTGTATCAGTCAATGCTCTACTGCTATTCATAGGGTTTTCATGGCCATTTTTTTTCAGAAGTGGGTGGCCAGGTCCTTCTTCCTGATCTGTCTTAGCCTGGAAGCTCTGCTGAAACCTGTCCACCGTGGGTGACCTTGCTGGTATTTGAAATACTGGTGGCGTAGCTTTCAGCATCACAGCGAGATGCAGTCACCAGAGTATGACGACCAACAGATGGGTGATGTGGTTCCCTGACTGGGAAGCAATCCTGGGTCACAGTGGTGAGAGCACTGACTGTTAACCACTAGACCACCAGGGCTGGCTGTGTCTCATATTATGTTCCTCAAAATTTTCCAGCAAGCAAACAGTTACTGTTCAAGGTAAATTAACAGATAAATAAGTAACTAGCAAAATTGATCTCATGCCATTTTAAATCTATGATCTCTTCACTAAGTAGTCATGCAATGTCACTGGCAAAAGTCCTAAAATGGCAAACATCATAAACGTTCATCCTTAGGATGTTTCTAAATATTGAATTCACATTTAAGAATATATATGTTTACTATGAGTATTTGAAAAATAAACAAATACTCTGAATTTTTGAAAGACTTTTGATGTTCTGAACCATCTCAAACTTTTTATCAGAGTCCATGCCCTCAGCTTTGCCTCTTCTTCCATTATTCAGTGTGCATACCCTTGCTGTCTCTCCATAGTGAACTTTATCATTTCTTCTAGTTCAAGACTTTTGTTCTCCTCAGTCACCTTCTCTCAGGGGTGTTTATCTTTAGTCTTCAAAGCCTCCACTCCTTCATGTTCTAATTAATTTAGAGTTTTTCTTTAAGTTAATACACTGTCTGTCCGACACTTCTCTTCCTGGTTTTCTTACTCCACCTTTCCTAGAGTTCAGTATTCCTCTTAGATCTATAATTAAAATAACTTCTGAAATCACATCACCCAAAATGGCTTCTCCATCAAATTGAATAAATGTTGATGACTCCCCACTAATATGTTTCTCTTTTGATTTAACACCCCATTAAACTTATCCCTTATCATTCTACATAATTAAACTTTGTGCTAAGCAAGCTATATCATGCTCCCCTATTGCCATACAAAAGAAGTTTCATTCACCTTCCACATGAAAACCATTTTTATACACTTGCCCAGTGAGTTCCTCCTAGTATAAGTAAAACTTCTCTAGTTATTTATGGCTATCTTCATATTATCTGGTTTAAAGCCACTTCATTAATGATACATGCAACTGAATTCTTTTAGTGTTAGGTAGGGATTTTCAAAGCAGTACAGGCATTTCAGTGTCCTAAACATAGCATGTCCTTGAACATATTATGTCTACTTTTGAATAGATTGGAATTAACTATCCTCTTCTTCATCTCTGTATATATTTCTATTGGCACATTGTGTGACACAATTGAGTATTCTATTGGTCATGCTGCATTATTGACCCATGCTCAATTTACTATGAGCTAAATTTCTTTTTACTTGGGCATCACAGAGAATGATGTTTTTGAATCCTGGATCTTTATGTAAACTATTTGTTATTTTTTCTACCTAGGCTTCAGTGATTTAAAAATTTGGTGAACATTTGTATTATATCTTGCTTGAGTTGCTAAGCTATTGAATATGTAGGGTTAATATCCAAGTACTGTGGCGCACTTCAGGAATTTCATTTGGGTCAACAAATTTCAATGTTCTAAAAATTATGAAAGACAGTAAGAGCTACATTTTATGTTGTGACCCTGAATACATGCATGTATATTTAAATATTTATGTATACCTAACTTCAACATAGGTTAAAAGGTGCAGCAGGGTCCCACCCAGTAGCACAGAGGTTAAGTTTGCATGCTCCAATTCACAGGTCCGGGATTCCCCAGTTCAGATCCTGGGCACAGACCTATGCTGTCTATCAGCCATGCTGTGGTAAGTGTCCCACATATAAAATAGAGAAAGATGGGCACAGATGTTAGCTCAGGGCCAATCTTCCTTAGCAAAAAGAGGAATGGTGGTGGATATTAGCTCAGGGTTAATTTTCCTCAAAAATAAAAAAAGGTGCAAGATTGGAGCCTACCAATCAGCTATGGTCCCTTTAGTAGATTCTCTTGAAGGGACTTCTGAGCTATCACAATATCCAATATCTCATTTATTGAGTAGGAAGATCCATCTACCAACCCCAAGTGAGGATTCCAACCACGTGGAGTGCAAAAATCCTAATGCCATCCACAAGAAGTAGGAGCCTACTGTGTCTTCTATGGGTTGAGGGTCCCCAAAGAGGACAACACAAAAGGTGCTGGTTGTAATAATGCTTTACTCACAGAAAGGACAAAAAGATGCAGCAAGATCAACGTATGTGGTGTGTGTGGGTCTCTTATGGAGGTTCCTTCCTCTAAAAGGGCATAGGGGGAGGGAGGGACGATATACTGGTGTGGCTTCTAATAAAGAAGAAGAATCTGGGGCCAGGAAACTGCTCAGAACCCAACTTCCATGTAGGGGAATGTTCTAGGCTCAGGGCGTCGATTGGGCATTCCTGAAGAGAGGCAGCAAGTCATGCAATGGCTGCATACCCAACATCTTCCTTTCTTTTATTGTTTTTATTATTATTGTAAAAAATAAAATGACATAAAATTTACCATCTTAACCATTTTTAAGTGTAGTGTTAAGTATATTCATAGTTGTGAGACAGATTTCTATAACTTTTTCATCTTGTCAACCTGAAATTCTGTACCTACTAAACAACAACTCCCTTTTCCTACCTCCCCAGAGCCCCTGACTACCACCAATCTATTTAGCGTCTCTGTAATTTTGACTACTCTAAGAACCTCATGTAAGTGGAATTATACAGTATCATCTTTTTGTGACTGGCTTATTTCACTTAGCATAATGTCCTCAACTTTCATCCAGGATGTAGCATGTGCCAAAATTTCCTTCCTTTTAAAGGCTAAACCATTCTCCATTGTGTATATAATCATACTTTGGTTATACATTCATTCATTGGTGGACATTTGGGTTCTTCTACCTCTTGGGTATTGTGAATAGTGCTTCTATGAAGATGAATGTGCAAATATGTCTTTGAGACACTGCTTTCAATTCCTTCGAATATATATCCAGAAATGGGATTGCTGGATTATATGGTAGTTCTATTTTTAACATTTTGAGGAATTGCCATACTTTTCCATAGTGGTTGCACCATTTTATAATCCTGCCAATGGGGCACAAGGATTCCAATTTCTCCACATCCTCACTAGCACCTCTTATTTTCTGTTTTGGTGGTAGCTATCTTAATGAGTATGTGGTGATATCTCACAATTTCTGATTTGCATTTCTCTAATGAATAGTGAAGTTGAGCACCTTTTTATATGCTTGTTGGCCATTGTATATCATCTTTGAAGAAATGTCTATTCAAGTCTTTGCCCATTTTTTAATTTGGTTCTTTGAATTGTTATCATTGCATTATAGGAAATTTTTATACATCCTGAATATTAACAATCTTATTAGATATGTGACTTGCAAATATTTTACCCCATTTTCATAGGGTGCCTTTTCACTCTGTTGATTGAGTGCTTTGGGGCACAGAAGTTGTTAAGTTTGATGTAGTCCCATTTGTCTCTTTTTGCTTTTGTCACCTGTTCCTGTGGTGTCTTTCCAAAAAATCGTTGCCAAATCCAATGTCACGAAGATTTCCCCTAAATTTTCTTCTAGGAGTTTTATAGTTTTAGGTCTTACTTTCATATCCTTAATCCATTTTGGGTTAACTTTTACATATGGTACAAAATAAGGATCCAACTTCATTCTTGTGCATGTGGATATCCAATTTTCCCAGTACCAGTTTTTGAAGAAACTGTCCTTTACCCGTTGAGTGATCTTGGCACTCTGTCAAAGGTCATTTGACCATATATGTGTGGGTTTATTTCTGCACTCTCTCTTCTATCCCATTGGTCTATTGTGACTTCTTTCACCCACTGATTGTTAAAAAGTATGATATTTAATTTTCAGGTATTTATGGATTGTCCAGTTTTCTTTGTGCCATTCATTTTTAGTTTCATTTCACTGTGATTGGAAAAGACACTTTGCATGATTTCGGTCTTGTTGAATTTGTTAAGACTTGTTTTGTGGTCTAACGTTATAGCTATCCTGGAGAGTCTTCCATGTGCACTTGGGAAGAAGGCATATTCGTTGTTGGTGGTGCGTGTAATGTTCTGTATATGTCTGTTAAGTCCAGTTGGTCTATAGTATGGGTCAAATCCTCTGTTTCCTTATTGATATTCCCTCTGGTTGTTCTATCTATTATTGAAAGTGGAATAGTGAAATATCCTGTGATTATTTTGTTGCTGTTTATTTCTCCCTTCAATTCTGTAGAAGTCTGATTCATATATTTAGGAGCTCTGAGGTTTTCTGCAAAATAGTTGTAATTGTTGTATCTTCTTGGTGAATTGACCCTTTTATTATTATATAATGTCCATTTTGTGGTGATATGCTTTGATTCCCTTTTCAGTTCCCTGGAAATTATAATGACACCAGAATAATATGAATAATTTGAGAAATATCTCCCCTAAATGCCTTTAAGAGGTTAGGGAATCATGTGTCTTAATTTGCTCAGTTAGCCTTGTTAAACAAAAATCCTTCTCCATTCTCTTTTTAGGAATCCAAACTCTCTTTTAGATGCCAATCTGGGATTTATTTCTCAACCTTAATCTGTAAATTCTAATTTTTAGTATTTGGGCTCCTATGTAGCCCAAAATAGTAAATTTTCAAAGTGAAAGAGAGGAAGAAGAGAACAGCAATTAAATCAGAAGTAAGATCACTTCTGAAAGCTTTATGAAGGATTTAAGCTTTTGAGGAACAGTAAGAGGGCTAGTGAGACTAGAATTTAGAAAAAGTCAGAGAGAGTAACATAAAATTAAAGTGGGGAAGAACCAAAACATACAAGGCCCAACAGTGGGCCCAATAATAGACAAATATGGCCACCATTAATTCCATCCTGGTTTCTCCAGGCTAAGCCTGGTTTACACCTGTTGTCTTAACATAGCTATTTAGAAGTATTGTTTTTCACTCTCAAAAGTGTCTCAGTTTGTAAAGCATTTTTTGTTTTTTTTTGCTGGTCACAGATTTATTCTGATAGTTTTAAATGTATGAGGACCCAGAGTGGTGAATGATTTTAACACCATTTCATATACAGGTAATAAGACTTAAGATTTTCAGAATCCTGGCCAATGTCAAAAAGCTAATTAGTAGAGTTTAACATCCAATGTCTCTTTTCTCTACTCAGAAATATCTTTATTTTGACCCCAACACTCCAATGAAACTCCAAGGTCACAATGACATTCTTGTCATTAAATCCACTGATCTCTTTTACATTCTTATTAAAGTCTGGGTAGCATGTGACACTATGGTCCACTCTCAACAGTCACCTGCCCTTGACTTCCGTGTTCCATATTGTTGGGTTCTACATTCTTGGCCAATGGAAAGAGCAAAAAGAAATAACTGTTGGACAGAAATCTTCCATGAGATAAGACAAAAAGAGTGATGTAGTATCTGGTTAATGAAGTTAAATGAATTCAGCTTCTTACAAATACGTTTACTGTTGCTTTGGTAAAGGATTGAGAAGTGTCCATTGTGTTTAGTGAACATAACTCAATATTTCATCTACAGGAATTTTAGTGCAGTCAGGGGGAGAGGTAATTCTGATTTCTGTGGATTGCAGAATGCATGGATACTGAGTATATGAAGACCACAAAATAGAAAAACTCTTTCAAATTGGCTTTGTGGAAAAGTAAAAAGGTTGGTAGCAGGAGAGTAAGATATTGAAAGAGGGGAAACAAAAAAGATAGATCCAGAGACAGATTACTGGATTTGGTGTATAGATGCTGATGTAAGTTCTATCTGATAGCATTTATTTTCTCTGAGAAACAAGCATCATTTCAGAGAGTAAGATGAGCAAGGTCAGGGGGTCAGGATTTCAGAGTTGGTTTGAAATAGTGATTGCAGAAGGGAGAAAGGACAGCAATAGAGACTTATTAGAATTATTAGTTGATGCTGCCGATCATGACTTTAGAGTGTTACACATCTACCCAGTGTTGCCCTAGACTCTAGCTGTTTTGAGAACAGATATAAAGATGACGCATGGTGGAAAAGCAATCCAGAGTTAGCATTTTGCCAGTCAGGTACTATAGAAGGAAATAAAAGGCAAGAAAGTTTAGCATACTAGCTTATATTTTATGTATTTATTAGACTGAAGAATATATTAATGTTCTCTGTGTGTCTTAGGTGACCCTATATCACGTTATCATGAGCATTTTCACGTATAGCTTCATGCAACAAAGTACCCTAAAATAGATACCATTAGCTTCCAGGGTTGAAGTTAGTCCAGTAGGGACTCTGTTACTGGAAAGCCATTCACTTTAATGCCACACTCCGAGGCGTCCTCACTTATATTCCTCCGAGTCACACTCTCCTGATTAGGCAGTAGATTAACTCTTCGTCTTCCCAGAGAGGAGACAGAGAGTCTGAAGGAATTAGGTATTGTACCTTTATAGGTACAGGTGAATCTTGTTGATGGAAAAAAGGATGAGGAAACTTACAAGGCACAACCTAGAGAGAGCAGGGGAGCGCAAAGGCATTAGAAGAGATGTGCATGTGGCTGAAAATAAAATTTGTCATGCCTGCAAAGGCATATTCATTCAAGGGAATCAAACAACATCTAGTCTGTGTATAAATAACATTGAGAAATTAATTTGTTTGTGATAAATGCTTTCTAGTTTTATTTTAATGGCACATATTCAAAGTAAATCTATTGCCATAATTCATCTTATCTACAAACGGCACAGAACAGCATTAGTTAAATGTTTTTTACTTGCTCTTTTTAAGGACATTTTGTACTCTGAAATGTGCTATGAACATTCCTGAGACACTAATTCTTTTCTTAGTGAAATGAACATTTTAAGTGCATGATTAATATATTGCAAATGCTTTAGAATTTTGAAAGAGTATTTCAAAAAGTATCCATATATTTTTATTTTCTTACTGAATTTAACAATAGTTAATAATTTCAAAGTAGAAATTCCTTTGACCATGTTGCTGTCTTGCATACATTTTATCTAGTATACCAGATTGCCAAATACTTACACATTATTGTACTTTAATGAGAAGAACCATGGAGGAAAAAATACATTATTAGTAAAAAAGAAAATAGACCCAAAACTTGAACTTAAAGTCTGAAAGAATCTGCCTTGCTTTTGAGTTGATTGAATCATGCAAAATAAATTATTCTGAGCTTGCATTCGGTTTGTTTTCTAAATTATGTAAAGCTTGGCCTTTCATTAAGAAAAGTCCTATTATTAACTTTTTAAAATTTCTTGTTACTTTTATTGAAAAATCCTTTGAGAATAATATAAATCAACTTTTCATATCTTTATCATAAATGTGTGTGCGCATGTTGTGATTTCAGCAACATATTTCTCAATCTTTTAAATGAGAGTTTTTGGGTAAGATAATATTATGTTTATGCGTTTGTGTCTAGGTTACAGGAGTAGTTTTGCAAGCAATTGCTATCAAGCTTTTATCCTTCAGTTTTTTAAAATACACCAGGTAGTACTATTTCTTTTATATAATTGGGAAAATATCTGTCGGTTTTCAGTCAGATTTCATGTGTTATTCAGTATGTGACCCTAAGAGTGGGTACCTGAAGAGGAGAGGAGGACAAGTTTGTTGGGTGAACAAAATGCCTATGCTATTAGCCAGCTCATCACCTAGTGGGACAAAAGGACTACTGGAAGGAATAGGGACGAGGAAGCAAAATCATGGGTTAAAATACTTAGGAAATAGAAGAGTAAACAGAGGTTAACCAGTTGAAGTCAGGAAGAAACCAGATGTCATGGGATCACAGGGAATTTTTTTTTCAATGAAAAGAAATGATTTGTAAATTTCAAAAGGGAACTGGAAGGAAAATACCAAACTTCTTTTCCAGAAACACATGAGTCATGAGAGGAATATGGACTTTTACTTGAGAGGGCTATAGGGGCAATAGTTTCACCGGATATAATCAGGTTTCATTTCAGGAAGTAGAGGAAATGTTTGAACAAGAGGTTAAATGTAGAAGACTTTTCAGATTACAGGGCAAAAATCTCAAGAAATTTGCAAGGAAAGAAGGAGATAGCGAATTTTCAAAGTACGGGACATGTTCAGAGTTGTATAGGAATAAGCATACTATGATGATGAACTTATGAGGTGAGGAGACAAGTCTGTTGAATGCTCAGTGCCTGTTACAAAGTCTAGCATAAAACTGGTACTTGTAAATATTTGTTGATACAAATCAAGCACATAAGCAACACAATTTGCCTTCCTAATATTTTGACTGCCAACTATTAAAAATCCAGTGACAAAATGCTTTGAAATACTTAAGTAAATAAGTGGTTCTTGTTCATCATTTATAGGGAGTTCTTTCTTTAGAGCAAACTAAATGATTTATTCAATTTGAATAACATCTAAGTTTTGTTTAGGTTTTGGAGTTGAATTTTCATTGTAAAATCTACCCAAACCAGTTGGTATGAAATTGTTCCTAGCTTATGAGTATAATATTAAATTGTTGACATAAATATTGAGAGAAATCTGAATCTGAGACAGAGGAAGCAACTTTATTCACACAGATACTCACTGGCAAAAACCACTATTTGATAAAATTTGAATCATCATTACAGGAAGGCGGTCTTACCCTTAGTTGATCAATCAAAATGTGTTATGATCACAGTGAAGTACTGGAATTTATTTAAATGTGTGTGCTCATGATACAGGTACAGGCAACCACTAACTATAATTGCTGTAACATTATGGATAGCAAAACAATAAATATTTAAAGTGCTACATAAGCAGACAGAAGCCAGCACAAATCACAGAAAGTATCTTTATGCCATTATTCCAGATTAGAGATAAAGTCAAACAATGACTTATTTAATATTAATAACAACTATAGATGACATGAAGAATAAATATTTAAAGCCCTGTCAAATCTATTCTTATATCTTAAGCTTCGTTGACAGCATCATTTTGAAATTTGCTTTACAGTAGCTAGGTTCCATGTTCATCTCGTTGATATCTTCTAATTTATAGTCAACACATTTAATTATTAACAGAACTTCAAATGAATTTTACTGAATTCCTTAACTTACAGGAAAGCCAAGAAATGATAAGATTTGAGTCCATGTCTGCTAAAGCTCTGTTCAGTGTTTTTAAAGTCCTCCTTTATTTCAATTCAATTCCATATGTTGAACTCTTAAGCTCTTTCATTTGACAAAGATGAAAGAGGCAGGCAGTAATCTGTTCTGAAGATGTTTAAAAGTAAGGAAGGATAAAGTGAGACAATACATGTATTATTAAATTTTGGAATAAGGTGGCTTTTAAGAAAAGACTAAAGCAAATATATCCAAAGTTTGAAGTACATGCAATCATATTAAATTAGGAGTGTCAGGAAAGACATCAGTGGTTGTGATTGAAAGCTGCCTTCTGTGATGGATGGGACTTAATCATGAGTGTGTTTCAGATAGCGGAGTAATAAGACCAATGGCAGGAAGGAGGGGAGAGGTTAAGAGGAGAATTTTGCAGGAACATGAAGACTAGATCACATTGAAGGTTAAAAGAATGACTTGGCATGAGGCCATAAAGAAATTTGGGGCAATATTTGGAAGTTAAAAATATTTGGAATATATTTAGGAATTAAAATATGACTAGTATGTAGGATAGGTTCCAGTTGGGACTTAAAGGTCTGTGAAATTATTGAGTCTATTTAAGTGTTCCATGAAATAGGTAATGAAGTCGGAACTAGATTAAATGCAGAGAGAATAATAAGGAGAGGTCAATTGAAATACTTAGAGGAAAATAACAAATGAATTATAAATATTACATTTATTATTTAATACACATTTATGTATGTCATATGTAGTTATTTATTTTTTATAATTGCTTAGAAATCAAAGTAATATAAAATGAATATGTCAAGAACATTTATCCCACACATGCCTCTGTCCATCCACTTATCTTTGCACAAATCATCATTTTTATTACCTCATGTGAATAATTTAGTGTTTCTGCCAATATGAGCAAACACGATTATGCATATCCTTATTTTCCTTACTTTCTTATACAAATGAGATCATGCTCTATACACTACTCTGCCCAATAACTACTTGATGTTTTTTGAATATCTCTCCATTTACATATACAGAAGTCTTTCTCGTTCTTTAATTAATTAATTTATTTATTTACAGTGCTGTGTGTCATTGTGTGGCTTATTTAACCTGTCTCTTATGGATGGATATATTTGTTCAATTTCTAATCATGCTGAAATGAGTATAACTGTACATACCACATTGTGTAGCAGTGTAGGTATACCTCTAGAATATTTTTCCTGAAGGGAGGTTGGTGAGTTCAGAACAGATGCATTTCTAATTTTCATAGCTAGTGGCAAATTACTCCTCTTAAGAGTCACATCGCTTTACACTCCCACTAACAATATATGAGAGAGCTTCTATCCCAGTCAGCAGAGGAAGGTGACAAACTTTTGGTGGCTGCTATATGAGGAGTAAGAAAGACTAGATCACCATAGAGCTAACTTTCATCTCCCTTATTTTGACTGAGGACAATTCTCTTCTCATATGTCTTGGAAGTGATTTATATCGCTTTTTCTGTGATCTATTGATTCAGTCCTTTGTCCATTTATTGCTTTTTTCTCTTAATTTTTTACAAGCTCTTTATATCAGCTAGACTATCCCTTTTTCTGTGATTTGAGATGCAGATATTTGCACTGGTATATCATTTGCCTTTGCCATCTAAGCTATTTTTATGTAGTCAACTTTATCAATTTTTTATTGCTTTCCAGATATGTAGTCAGAATTAAGAAGGCGTCCTAATTTATAACAGAATACCCTAGTATTTTATTCTAGTAATTGTATGTTTAGTATTTGAAACTTTTATCCATTTGGCCTTTATCTTGGTCTACTGTGTGAAGTATCAATCCAATTTTATCATTTTCCAGAGAGCTACTCGGTTTTCAGACACCACAATAAAGAACACATTATTCCACTGCTCAGAGTTGCCACTTTATAACATACTAAGGTCCTATGGATATTTGCGTCTGTTTCAGGATTTTCTGTTCTGCATTGTCCCAGTATCACACTCCTTTAATTAATGAGGCTTTACAGTTAGCTGTAATAGGGCTCAAGGCCTTTTTCCCTCAGTTTTCTTGGATTTCTTCGCTGTTTATGCTGTCCATGTGAATTTGCCAACCACTGCGTCTAGTTACAAAAAAGTTTACTGATATTTTTATTAGAATCACATGTAAGTTATAAATTAACTTAGGAAGATGACGTATTTGTGATGTTGAATTTTTCATTCCCAGAACATGGGATGCATGTCTATTTGTTCAAGTTTTCTTTTGTGTCCTTCAAAAGTGTTTTAGAATTTCCCTCATATCATTATACATGTTTTATTACGGTTTTTTTTCCCAGATGTTTTAACTCTTTGGTTACTTTGCAAATGGGTTCTTCTCTCCCACTGTGTCTTATAATTAGTTGCTATTTGTTGTCATGAAAGCCGTTTTTTCTCACATTAATTTTATATCCAGCTACATTGTTATATTGTTTTATTGTGGATAGAAACTTTCAATTTCATTATATTCAGTTTTCATTATCAACTGCCAAATAGTGTTAGTTTTCCCTCCTGTTTCTAAATCTTATATGTCTAATTTTTTCTCTTGTCCTGTTGTGTGCAAATATTGCCAGAATACTTTAAAAAAGTACTGGAGGTGGTGTGCCTCTTTATGGTTTTCCTGACTTTAGTGGGAATGCCTCCATTGTACCCTCATTATGTGCAATATGGGGTTTTGTAGTAAGTTACTTTGTGGTATAAATAAATAAATACATACCTATGTGTGTGTACATGTGTATGTATAATGCTAACAAAGTGTCCTTCAACACAATTCTTACCATATTTATTCACAAAGGGCTTTAAGTTTGGTCAAGCACCTTTCAGCCTCTTTGAAGATTATTATACAACTTTCCTTAGGGTTATTAATATGAATAATTTTACTAACCTACTAATATTGGGCCATCCATACAAGTGTGCAATGTACATGCCTATGGTGCGCTATTATTAGATGTGCTTCTGTATTGTTTACTCATGTTTTATTTTGGATCATTGACTTGATACTTATAAGTTAATATCAATTTATTTGATTTTCTTTATTTGTACAGTCTTCATTATTCTTCCTTACCAGTGTTTCACTTGCGTCCCTAAAATAATTTGAGATTTTTCTTCTTTTATATGCTCTGAGACAATAAAGTAAAATTAAAATTAAGTAGTATTCTTTAATAGTCTTGTTGAATTCTTTATCAAATTTCCTGAGTCTGATGCATTGGTTGGGGTGGAGGGGGGCCTTTTTTGTACTTGTTCATTTCTTTCTTGGAAATTGGAGTCGTTTTGATAAAATTTATTTTTCTTGAAATTTATTATTTCATTGGTTTTTTAAAATTTTATTTTTATAGAGTTGCATAAGTGAATTCATATATTTTATATATCTCCTTTCCCATATTTATTTCTTCATATTTGGTTAATTTTAATTTTTCTTGATTATGCTAATGTGTTAAATTTGTTTAATTATTTTTAAAGAAACAACTTTTTTGTTATTTTGTTCTCGTGATTTTTTTCTCTAACTAACTAAATTCTGCTTTTATCTTTATTAAGTTCTTTGTTTTGTTTTCTTTTAGTTCAATTTATTTGTGTTTTTCTATCTAAAAGTTAGATATTTGCTATATTTAATTGATTTTTTAGTTTAAGGTTACAAATTTTCCTCTGAGCATGCTTTTAGCTCAAAATATTGATTCCATAAGTCTGTATATGTTCAGTTTTTATTATAATTGCTAGAAATGTTGCTAAATATTTATTTTAATAACACACGTGTTTCGTAATACATTCATGTGTAAAGAACTTTGAAAACTTTTAGTTTCTGCTTTATTATTTATTTAAATATGTTTGGTAGAAGCAGCCCTTAGAAAATTTCATTGAATTTTGGCTTCAATTCTTTCTAGCAAAAGATTTTGTTTTCTGTGGAATTTCAATAACTTATTTGAGTTGCAAGTTTCACTGAAATGTATTTTCTAACAGTACCTCATCATGTGGTCTAGATGAGTTAATGATCTCTCTGCATCTTAGTTTCCTCATCTGCTAAATGGAATTTCTAACAGTAACTATTATAGAAAGTGAGAATAAACACAAACTCATACACATATACAGACATGTATTCACATATAAATATTCTTTAGCTATCCACCCATCTACGTATCTGTCTATTAGATATCTTCATAAAATGTCTGGCATTTAGTGATCACATGATAAATGGCTCTAATTGCTGTTGCTGTCATTGTCATCATCAACAGCATCATTATTATATAGTCTGCCTGTTGATTAAAATATTTTCACTAATGTTTAATTTCCCTTTTTTTTTTAAAGATTTTTTTTTTATTTTTTCCCTTTTTCTCCCAAGCCCCCCGGTACATAGTTGTATATTCTTCATTGTGGGTCTTTCTAGTTGTGGCATGTGGGATGCTGCCTCAGCGTGGCTTGATGAGCAGTGCCATGTCCGCGCCCAGGATTCGAACCAACGAAACACTGGGCCACCTGCAGCGGAGCGCGCGAACTTAACCACTCAGCCACGGGGCCAGCCCCTAATTTCCCTTTTTATGAGCATCTCAATTATTAAGAAAATGATCAAATTACTTGAATTAATTTTTACTATGATCTATATTTTTAAAAACTGAGATTTCACATTTTCAAAAACTCTGTGGTCATTTGAGCATTTGAATTGCACATTCTGAATTTTTTTTTTGAGGAATATTCACCCTGAGCTAACATCTGTTGCCAATCTTCCTTTTTTTTGCTTGAGGAAGACTAGCCCTGAGCTATCATCCATGCCAATCTTCCTCTATTTTGTATGTGGGATGCCTCCATGGCATGGCTGATGAGTGGAGCAGGTCGGTGCCAGGAGCCAAATCTGCCAACCCAGGCCACCAAAGCAGAGCATGCAGAAGTTTAACCACTTGGCCATGGGGCCAGCACCCTGAATTTTTTAATGACTTTTCAATTTCATATTTTTCTTACAAAACAGTGCTGTAAAGAAATACAAGCTATACTTTCTTCTTCTGAAATTCGATGTTTTATGATATGAGTAACCTAGTGGTTTTAGTCTCCTTCTGCCAAAATTGTCACGGTGCATGAAATCTAGTACTACAAAATCAACATTTTTTACAAAATGTAAACGATTTTGTTTCAAAAGAACTATCTGCCTTGGATGATTGTTTCATAGATCTAAAAAAATTTCATATCAGTTATGTCACTCAGATAGATGGCAATGTATCAAATATTTCTTCAGGCCTTCAGCAAGCCTCCTGTTTACAGATGGCTCCCTAGGGATTGGCTCTATGAAGCCAGAATAATCTTCAAGAATATAGCAAAGTCACATAACCACAAAAGTTTGGAAGAAGAAAAGTTGGCCAGAAAAACAACCAAAAAATTTCAGAAGGTAAGAAATTCACAAGAAGAACACAATCCCAATGCATGACAGAATGTTTAGTTCTGTTTTGGACTGTCTAACTCAGAAACGTGTTAACGGACAACGAAATTTACCAAAGTCTAATGAGAGAAAGTTTCATGTTTTGAAATTGCCTAGATATATTTATGTTTTAAGACATAATCTGGGCACTGAAATCAATATCTGAATATTGTAAGTGTGGGGTGAATGAAATTGAATAAAGCTTTTTATTATGAATTTGTTGTACGTCTTGTAATTGTTCTGTTAGAAACTGTAGCCCATCTTTGGGGACTATCACGTATTCATAGTGCACATATAGATATTTAAGTGAAAATATGGGGTATGTAATAACAGTAAATAAAGATTTAAAAAGTAATGGAAGAAAAATGGCATTCATACTAATAAAGAAGTTATGTTGGGCTAAATTGCACACACTGTCAGGAAAATTAGATTTAAAATACAGGTTGACTGATTGGCCCCCCTTATTTTTATAACTTGAGCCATAATGATAAAAATTTTAAAAAACAAGGAAACATCATTTGTGTGTTTTTAAGGTCCACACGGAAATAAGTGCTGAGAATGCCAAAAAAAATTCTAGCTTCCAAAAACATCAGCTTAAAAGATAAATATATATTTGCACATCCATTTAAGTTCAATAACAAAAATACTATAGTTGAGAAAACGATTATTTCCAACCATGTGATTATAATTATTTCAATAATATATTGCTTGTAGGGCCAAATTTTGGCCGGATGTGCAGCTCTGAGCCTGAAAAGCCACCGAGATATGGAATGTGTATTGCATGGGTAATCAGGCCATTTCTCTAGGTCCTGGGAAAACAGAGCACCCTAACTGACGTTTTTTTCTATATTGGCGTTATATTTTTAAAGAGATATTGACAATCTGAGGTGTGTCCAGAAAAGGGTGATCTAGAAGGTAATATTTTGCAATATGAGGAAAAAAACAAACCAAACCAAACCAAAGTGCTAGAAATGTTTTAAACGGGAACATTTAAAAGTGGTCTTAATAAATCACATGAAATAATTTTACATCTGCAGAAAAGTACATTTTATATAAAAGAGGAGATCTTACATAAATGGATGGGAATTAGCGAGAAGCTAGTGTTAGTTCAATGTGAGGACCACTAAGAAATGTGGGTAAAACAAAGTACTGAATTCTCTGCCAACAAACGTTCAACCAGGTATCAGATGAATGAGATTCCTAAGTTAAGACAGAAGTTGGAATAGATTCTTCCATGCATGCATGCATTTGTTCATTTGCTTTTTCTTTTAACAAATAGCATCTCAATCTGCTATCTTATTTGTCTTCTGCTCTACAGATTGTATAATTCTTCTAAATATTTTACATATAAAAGACAGAGTAGCAGTCTGAATCACACTAAAAGCAAAGTAAGGATCTATAGCATTTGCTCTGTTACTGTTTTTGTTTTTTTATGTTTTATATTATTTTATGTTTTAAAGGATGTTCCTGGAATAAGAACTCTTATTTTCCTATTTCATGAGAAGCTTTTAATATTTTAAGAGACTTTAGCAATTTTAAGGAAGCAATAGGATGAACAGTATAAGAATCACTTGAGTCAAGTCATTAAATACAGCCTGGGATGCCAAAAGATTGCACAAATTCAATATCCAAAAGAGTATGACCTAAAAGATGAGCACATAGAGCCATGAGAAATACAGTTCCCAAGTTGGCAGATGGAAATTAGGATTACTGTCATCATTAATTTTTAGAACACTTCATGTCTCTGAAGTAGTTTTCAATCCTTTATTGGTTATTTTTTTCACTCATGATTCCATTTTAAGTGGATCGTTGTCATTATTTCACCAATGAGAAAACCATCACAGAGGAAGAGTCAATAATTTATTACATCCTACAACAAATGAGCCACAGAAGAACGATTTAGACACTGATTTTATTTCCTCTGCTTTTTGAAGTCTCACCTTGTTTCGGTTGGTTAGACCACTGGATATAACTACAATCATGCACCATGTGACATTTCAGTCAACAGTGGACCGCATATCTGATGGTGGTCCCATAAGATTAGTATCGTGTAGCCTAGGTGTGTAGTAGGCTGTACGATCTAGGTTTGTGTAAGAACTGTAAAGGAGGAATAAATTTTCCTTTACCTTTCTAGGTTCTTCTAGCTGGTCTAAGAATTAGTGACATGAGACAGATTAATAGGAGAAAAACAAACAATAGTTTAAAAATATGTATATATAGGAGAAACCCAGGAAAAAAAACTAACTCACCAAAACGACTGAAGCCCTCACTTTAAATGCCTTCCTCAGCTAGACATGAAAGAAGATGGGTGTGGTGGAGAGTCAGGAAGTTCAAAGGGAAGGAAGGCAATTCACAGGTAAGTGGAAAGGAGCAAACGTTTGGAAAAGAAATGTTTGTTTGGCAACACAGAAAGGAAGAACAGAGGAGAACCCAACAAACAGACTTTTCTAGCTTCCTCCCTTCTACCACTCAATTCATGCTATGCTAAGGTGATCGCTTATTTCCTGAGACAGGAATTTTTTATCTGAATTTTTTTAGGTAGTTAAGGCAGTGGTAACAAGAAAAAACTTCTAAGCCTGTTTTATAAAAATAGTCATCCTAAAATAATCCTCATATTAAAGAGATACATTTTGGGGTGACAAATTTTGCTCCCCTTTGGTACACTCTATGATGTTCACACAAGGATATTGCCCAATGGCACATTTCACAGAATGCATCATCATTGTTAAGCGATGCATGACTGTAGACAGAAAAAAGAATTATTATGTAACGTGAAGAAATTTGTTTCAACTAAAGGTGAAGCTATAACCAGTCATGTATAATCCCTAGAGAACATAAGAGCATTAGCCTAACTATTGTACATAAAATTATTTGGGCCATCATAATATTTTTGAAAAACTCAAAGAAACTTAAAATTCAACTTCCCACCCTTCCAAACAGAATTTTTTCAATTTGAGAAGAGGATGTTTGTATATTGTGGCCATGTGCAGACTCAAATTTGGGTTAAGTCTAGATAATGAGGTGTAGAAGCTGGAAAGGCATTGAGTAATTACTGAGCTACAGAGAGTTACAGGGAGTTTTAGCAGAGCCGTTGATTCTGAATGAATTTTATCTTTTTGTTGAAAGCTTGAACTATCTCTAACTGTGTGCCTTTAGGTATGTTCTTTTTTTCTTTTGGTGAAGAAGATTGTCCCTGAGCTAACATCTGTGCCAGTCTTCCTCTATTTTGTATGTGGGATGCCACCACTGCATGGCTTGATGAGTAGTGTGTAGGTCTATGCCCAGGATCTGAACCCACAAAACCCAGGCTGCCAATGCAGAGCATGCAAACTTAACCAATATACCACCAAGTCAGCCCCTAGGTAAATTCTTAATGTCTCTTTTTCTTGGTTTTCTTATCTGTAAAATAGAGAATGACAGCTGTTCACAACAGTTTTTTCTTTGTGAGAATTAAATGAAATAATTCACTTCAAGCACTATGCAGGATAGCGAACCCATAGTAATCCCTTAGTAATTATAAGGCATTATTTTAATCATTATTTTGTGTCAGTTTTTAAAATAGAACTTTTTGTAGCATACATTTTTAACTGAAACTAAATAGTGTTTCAGTATAAATAAAATACCATATAATTCTGTGTGCTAGGCAGAGTTTCTAAAATGGTCCCTCAATGTTGTACAGACATTTTGTTTCCAAAACTTGTAATTATGATGTTATCACTCCTATGATCATGCTGTTATATGGTTCAGTTGACTTTAAGAAGAGACCATTATTCTGGGTTTTCTGGGGAGGCCAAAGGTAATTACAGGAGTGCTGGAAAGTGGAGAGGTTTCTTATGATGTCAGAAGAAGTCAGAAAGGTTTGAAGTTTGAGAACTCGGTGTGCCATTGCTGCTTTGAAGATGGAAGAGTCGTGTAAGAAGGAAGGTGTACAGAGTCTAGGGGTAGAAAGAAGACCTCAGTTAACAGCCAGCCAGGAACGGGGGACCTCAGTCCTACAACTGCAAGGGAATGAATTCTGTCAACAATCTGAATGAACTTGAAAGTTGAGTCTTCCCAGGGCCTCACACAGTCAACACCTTGATTTCAACTTTGTAATACCTGAAAGAGATGACCCATCTGAGCCCAGCCAGACTTCTGACCCAAAGATAATAAATAACTGTCATTTTAAATCGCTGTTTGTGGAAATATGTTACACATCAACAGGAATCTAATGCGCCATGCTATGCTTATTTTGTTAACATACAACTTTTTTGACACCAAAAAAAACTCAAGATCAAATAGATTTAATGTAAATATTTAATTTAGTAATTGGATGTGAATAAAAGTCGTCTAAGTTTAATAATATTAGATTTTAGAGTGCAAAGAGATTTTAAGGAACATACAGTCTAGGAGGAAGAAAATGTAATCATAAAGAATAAATAATTTGCCTTGGCTTAATGATTTGCACCCTGTGGGATCTATAACCATATGCTCTTAAAGGATCATTAAAAGGGGTCTGCAATATATGTTCATCAAATATCCTATTGAATATATGAAATAATTGTATTCTGTAACTATTTGTACATGGTCTTTCTATTATTCACATGCAGTCTACCAAATGAATCAATTTTATATTTTCATCATTCATATTCTTGTTTAAGCTCTGCTGAATTTGCACAACTCTCATGTGGGGCAAAAGATCTCATAGCTGCAAACTGAAGCCCTACCCTATGCCAAATATTGGCTAGTCATGCAGTGGCATAATTAGCTAGATCTCCTAACTCCAAAGTCCTATGCGCTCCACTGTAGTCCACTATACTATAGTGCCTCTTTTGTCCACATTTTATATTACAGAGCAGGTCTGAGGTCTGTTTTATTATCTTTGTATTCTGTTTAATGAAGCATCATGATTGGTTAGAACCACCCTATCAATCTCCTTAGAGATACTCCTGATTAATGTCAAAGCAAAAATTGTAGTGGACAAATTAAACAGGAAAGGAAGACTTTATTTAAGACTATTGCAATATGGGAGAGAGATTGAACTTAGCTTCACTAAAACAAAGGGCTGGAGAGTTTGAAGAGCTTGGCCGGGAGGGGATTGTAGGCCATCTGTGTTTGCTTATTGGCTGTATTCAAAGGAAAAATCACTTTTCTATATCTTTTGACAGGAGGTAGTTTTACAATTGGAACAAGGCACCCTCAGAAGTCAGGCTCCTACCCTCCCACAGAGACTGGGCAATTGGGACTCTATCTTCCTTGATGATTACATTTCAAAGGATGGCTCCCATGTCCTTGAGAAAGTCATGGTGCATTGTAAAATTGGCAAGAGGCTTTCACAAATATTTACATCTGGAAAGGGCAGAGAAAGAGTTTTCAAGTTTTCTAAATTAAATGCTCTAAGAAAAAGGTCAGGGACCCTGACTCACTAAGAAGGTTGTGTTCAGTTTGATCAAGCTGAGATGAACAGTCAGACTATTTTGACCACTGCTACAACTTTTGACCCACTCTATCTTTTCAAAACACTTAATTCCTCAAATAATAGATATAAATATACACGCGAGTAATGCAGTTTTGCATGGACTAATTCAAACAGATAGAATGAACAATAGACAAAATAATGGGCTATCATATTAATAAATAAATGTTAAAAACTCTTCTAATTCAGAAACAGACAACTTTTCTGCAAATGCTTTCTTTATGTAGGAATTATGATAAGACAAAAAAAAAAAAACCTCTCACCATTATCAAACAAATGTTTTGAACGTTAGTTTTGGACACTTCAGGGACTACCATTTTTACTGACTTAACTTTTTTCTCAAGTTTAGTTAAACACAAGAACCTTAAAATGTAGAGAGCTGTAACAAACCAGATGAGAGGAGAGAGGGTATAATGAAATACAAAACGGAGAGCTTTGCTGATGAGTATCTCTAGAGTGAGTGAGTAAAGGTTTGGAGAACTGTCTTGCCTCCATCCCAATTATCCAATTATTTCTTTATAATAGTAGACCATAAACTTCTGTGCTGATTCACCAGATAAAAGACCAAAAGACGTGGTTTTGAGTCCAAGTATTTCCTCTTATGAGCTAACGTTGTCATTAGACCTCTTTAGACCTTAGGTTCCTTGTAAAACTGGAGTTATATCATGTTTATCTTAATGATTGAGTGGGATTTCTTAGAATAGTGTTCAATTGCCTAGAATAGTGCCAGCATATATTGTTAATTAATAACAATTATCATTATTTTAAAACCTTAAGGATGTGACTTTTAAAGAGTAATTATAGAGTAATCATGGACTTTTATCCAAAGCAGGCATCCTCTTTACAACGTCCCCTGCCGGTATCCTTCTCCCCATCTCCTCCCAGTCCCTACTGGATCACCTCTAGGACAATGATGTCCACTATTTCACAAGACTGTGTATTCCATTTTAACACTAGTTTCCAAAAATTCTTTCTTAAAATATCCCTGCCTGTCATAGTTACTAGTTCTATTTCTTACTCTAGTATAGATAGATACATAGGTAGAGATAGGTTAACTGAAATAAATTTGCGTTGTTTGACAAATTTATGTTTGTAAACATGAACTGTCTATGTCAGAGTTTTGAATTACTATGTAAATTAACAAAACTTTTAAAAACCAAACCCCATATCAAACCCTTCTTGTCACCTCAGTATTTCAGTACAGTGACATTTAGTTACGTAATGTCACCCTAGATTCACGAAGGTGGTTGGCCAGTCCTGCGATGATGATTGGTTTGTTGATGTGTCAGATCCCCAAGCACTAGGGGTTTTATTTTAGAGATATGACAAAAAGTGATGAATGTCAAAATGATATAAAAGCACTGTCATTGTTCCATCCAGCTGAGGAAAGATGCTTTCAGCATCCCAACAGTACCAATCCTGTCACTACTGAGCCAGCACTCACCAACTTTTGACTTGGGCAGTGGAAATAGCAGAGTCATCTAAAGCTTGTGCTTCTAGGATTTGCTGAAAGACAGCAAGAGAATAAGTTAATACTCAAACTGAATCATGACCCACCTTGGGTACAAAGAAAACTGCAAGATTGTTTATTCCATTGTCCTTGTAGTTGTTAAAAGAAACATTCTTTTTTTTTTATTGAGTTCATAATAGTTTATGTAATTGTGAAAATTCAGTTGTACATTATTTCTTGTCTGTCACCATATGAGTGCTCCTCTTCGTCTCCTGTGCCCACCCTCTATGCCACTTCCCCTGGTAACCACTAACCTGTTCTCTTTGTCCATGTGTTTGTTTATCTTCCACATATGAGTGAAGTCATATGGTGTTTGTCTTGCTTAGTATGGCTTACTTCGCTTAACACGATACCGTCCAGGTCCATCCATGTGGTTGCAAATAAAACAAACATTCTTGATAAGCTTCAAATAGTGAAGAAACTCATACAGAATGAGAGGATTAACTTTGGTGACCTTGTCAGTATTTTTCACTTCATCCCATCTTTGTGAACTTGATAATTCAGAGTCGTATTTTTATTAAAGTAAATTTCCAAATATTTTCTTAAAAACATAAAACTTAGTCTACACAAGATAATCACGCTAGGTTGACCTTTATACACAGCACCATCATCCCCTAAGTCTTTATAATCACAATTCTTTCAGATTCTTTACCCACATAATTGCACTATCTGGCCCTGTCATCCTCTCCTTTCCTCTCAGAGCAGTCACCCTTGGCCTTCTGTGGCTGTGTCCCATAGCTTCCTTTAGTTTCTTTAGTGGATCTGGTATCCTGTTAGCTGTGTTTATCATCGAATATATTCCCTTAACAACATTTATAACAAATGTGATGATTTTATTAATTCCTGTATTTCCTACTAAACTTCAATCTTTGAATGTTTGGACTTCATTGGACATTTTAATCCATTGTATCTTCAGTGACTACCACAGGGTGTAGTGTGAATAAATGTATCTGCCTGTATCCGGCCTCTATTCTTCCATAGGAACGATAATCACCATGTCATATGAATCTCTAAGTTGTACATTGTATTCATAGCTCACATTTATTGAGCTCTTACTCTCTGTCATGACATGCTTAATCTTCTGCCCTTCACATCCTGGTAATTTAGAAATTAAGCTCTGAAGTCTGGATTTTAATCCTGTTTTCGCCATGTGCAAGCTGTGTATCCTTGGGCAAATTGCTGCACCAGGTAATTCAACTTTCTCACCTGGAAAAAGGAGATAATATTAACTAAATCAAATAATTGTATTAAAAACTTAAATAATACACATAAATTACAATACAATACTGACACAACAAGCACTCAACAAATGTTAATTTTTAGAATTGTTATCATTAATAAACCTAACATGATAGAATTATTATCATTAATAAACCTAACGTAATAGACGCCGTGATAGATTCTGGGTATACAAGAATAATAATGCATAGTCTCAGGCTTAATAATTTTACAATATAGTTAAATGAAAATAAAATATAATGAAAGAGTATTATGTATTGAAATAAAAATATATTAAAAGGACTACAGAGGACAAAAAAGGGAAAAATTAAGGACTTATTTTTTCATGGGAATTTCTCATTTTTTGTTGCACTCATATCCCCTTTATTAAAGTAACTTTTTAAATTGAAATCTGACATGCTACAGTAAAGTGTGCAAATGATAAGTGTACAGCTCAGGGAATTTTTACAAAATGGAATCTTGTGCATAACTACCACCCATATCTGGAAATAGAACACCATCACCACTCCAGAAGCTCCCTCGAAGGTAACCACTAAGAGGACTCCTGTTACCTTAGATTAGATTTTATTCTTTCTGAACTCAACATAATGTAATTCACCAGTACTGACTCTTTTTTCCCTGGTTTATTGCATTTAATATTGTGTTTGTGAGATTAATTAATATTAATCCATGTGGCAGTTGTTTGTTCATTCTCATTGCTGAATGGTGTTGCAATTTATGTCTATTGCACAGTTTATTTATCCATTCTGCTGTTGATGAAATCTTGTATAGTTTCCACTATGACCTATTATATTAATAGTGCCACTATGAAATTCTTGTACATGTCCATATAGAAGGACCACAGTCATAGACACATTCAGATCTAATAGACACTACCAAACTCTGCCAAAGTAGTTGTTCCAGTTTGCACACTTACCCACAGAGTATGAGAGTTCTAGATGCTCCAATTCTCACCAGCACTTGATATATTTCATATCACTCTTGAATGTCTCCATTTACAAAATATTTAACAACACTTGGTCTCATGAAACATCTCACCTTTAACTTTAAAAAAATATTGATTGTCATCTGTTTAATTATTTATAGCTCAGATGTTAATGCCTCAGGACATAATCATAATTTTAAATAAGGCCTATCATGACCTGTAATGTTGTTGATATTATTAAGACAGCTTCTTAAATCAACTCCTTCATGTTAAGCATATTAATCAGTTACATTATACTTTAGCTTCAGATTGAAAAATTATAATCCTGAATAATTTGAAACATGAGAGAAATTTATAATTTCTAAGCCCCCAGAGATGAATCAGCTGAACCTGAGGTTGAAATGACAAGCATATCAGTGAATAATAAAACCCAGCTGCCAGACCTCTTTATATGCATGTCATTCACTGAGATCAAAACGTGGAAAATATAATACTCCTACCAACATTTCTTGTTGAATGAATGCCCAGGTGAGTTCTTCTGAAACAGCACAGTTGTACCTTAGCAAAAACAGGAAGCAGTGAAGCATCATACTTATTAGGATCCAATTTGCCACAGCAGCAGTCAAGGGCTTCAATTTCTCCCAGTGGTGACGGGAAGGGAAAAGTAGGGATAAAGAAATTTAAATTAAATTCATAGTGCAGTGCACATGTGGAATTCAGTACTGACAGCTCTAATTACACCTACCTTACCATCACAAGTTCATTAAATGAAAGTAAAGGATTAAAAACTACTCTACACATTTATATTAAAAAAATTCCATTCTTTTCCTGCTATAGGTATCCACTCTCTTCTTCCAATTTAATGCATTTATGATCGAGATGTTTCAGATTTTAGGAGAAAATTTGTTATTTCTTTAACATATGTACCTCCACACAGATAGGCAAACAAACAATTAGGAAGTCGTGTTCCATTTAGATATACCATTTGAAATGTGATCAGCATAAAGTGTCAAATTCAGATATCTACCAATGTTCATTTGAATTGCCATGAGCTATCAAGTATAAAAACAACCCATTAGCCTTTTAGATCCTAAACCTGTCTAAATTGCAATTAGTGTTAAAATTATTAGTTATGCAAAATCATATTTTGCCATCTTGCTTTGCAAACCTAAGAACAATATTTTGGAAACTGAGTTATTTCCCTCTTTGCAAATGAAGAACTTTATCATTGTTTCTACTTACAACTCTTCAGGCTTGATGTTGGCATATTTCTTATGGTAATCAAAATCAGGTATCTGTGTAATATGAGGTGTCCCGGTGAACTAATTTCAAAGCAGAAAGATAGATACTGTTTACTATGACCACAATTGTGGTTTTGGAAACGTGAGAAAAATACATTCACAGATATAGATAACTTTTCGAGTAACAAAAAGAGTAAAAGATTTATATTTCCCTTATCATTTACCTCATATTATTTATCAGGCATAAAATAACAAAGTGATGTGTGACATTGCACCATGCTTCTATACAAGAATTCAGCATTTTACATTAGGAATAATATTCAAAATTTTAATTAACGTAGTAAATATTTTGTCGAGTTCTGTGGTTTCATTCTTAAAGAAGAAAAGTATATATGACAAATATCTTTTTTTCTTATGTAGTGGTCTCAATTAAAGCATTTGGTATGTAGGTCACTCTGGGAAACTTTAACTCTTTCAGATAACTTTCATAGATGACTGGTACAGAACACTTTACAGATCCTTTAGTTCCCTCAAACGATAAATTAATTTCTCTTGATATTTAACTGAGAACAAGGGAATAACTTAGCATTACAAGAAATTGACCATTAGTCTATGTACTAGAAAACTGCTCATAATTTATGTCTTAAATTCTTTCTCTAAATTGAAGCAGAGCTGAATGGTGAGGGATGCTTGTGTGTGCGTATGTCTGTACATGGGCACACGTGTTCATGTGGAGTGGATAGAAACAAGAAACAGATTTTTGAAAGTTTTTTTGCATGTATAAATAACATCAAGATGTAGAAAATGTTCACAAACGACTAAATTTAGCAACCTTCTACAAGAGTTTCTATAATGGCCTTGTATCCAATATGAATCATTATCCCTGATGCCTAAGGAAATAAGAATTTGCAAATGATATTTGTTTATGGTTGTCATGGTAAACTTTTAGTGGCTAAACAATGCAATTTAACTCTGAAATTAGATCAACCAATGTGGCAATAGAGTATGTTGCCAAAATCGTCATTAGAGGATTAGAAGACCTGGGTCTCAGTGTGATCTCCTAAACAACCAGGTTTTGGCCTTGGATCCTTTGCTTCTGTGACTCACTGTAAGCTGAAGATTTTATATTAGACTGTTTATAAAATACCTGCTAGCTCTAGGGTTCTTGGAATGTGCTTAATAACTACAGAGGACTTCTAATAAACTCCAGAAACTTGCGCAATGATATATGGAGGGTATAGAGGAAGTAGAATCTGCAATCTCTGCTCTCAGGGAGCTTAAAAATCCATTTCTTTAGCTCAATAAGTATTTATTAAGTACCTTCTCTCTGCCAGACACAGTACTAGGTGGCAGATTTGAGACAGTGAATAACACAGATCCAGTCTCTGCCTTCACAGAACTTCTGGGAAAGACATATGACTACTTTATACTTATGGTCCTTTCTGATGACTGTTATGATAGAGGAAGTGCATAGAGCCTTGGGGACACATATTTCAGGAGAGCTAAGTAGTGTAGAAAGTTAGAGAATACCTTCTGGAAGCAGTAACCTTTTGACTGAGACCTAAACTTCGAACAGGTGTTAGTCATGCCAATAAGAGTAAAAGACCATTCCAGATAGGAAGGAATCGTGTAATCAAATACTAGATGGTAAGAGAAAACACTGATTATTTGAAGAAATAAAGTTAGCAGAATGGTACACAGAGTCTGAGATGAAAAGAGACAAGATTAATGCTTTCAAAGCAGCAGTGAAAAACCTAAGCTGGCACATACTAGGTGCTAATTTGGTCAGTACAAACATCAAATATCTGAAAAGAGTTGGAAATACTTGTTTTCAAAAGAAATCTTGCCATACTTAACGGAGGAGCCATGGCTTTTGATGAGCCTAGAAGAAAATGTGTTAAAAAGAAAGCAGAGGAACATTTTAGATGAGAAATATTAAACAAAACACAAACAGGGGAAATACTTTTATTTTCAACATTTTTGATATTGTAAAGTATCAAAGAGTAATTGTCTTTTTAATAGTAATTTATCAAAAACAATGTCAAATCATCAGTTGGAGTTTCAGCTTTTTAAGAAATTGAGATACTTGTGGATATTTGTGGAAATGAGCTTGATGAGTAAATAATTTCCCCACAGTGCTCTCAAAATTCACAGAAATAATCATCCTGATTTGTCCTAAAGATTGCCACATCACCCATTATTTCCTCTTGTCTTCACACTAGGTATCATTTATTACTGAATATAATACCCAACCAGTGTAACAGTATTCCAGAGTAGAATAAACAATTATAATTGAGGATGGTGGGCACTGGAAGAAATGTTTTTATTTATCTTTGAGGAGTCCACATATAATTTTTCTGGTTTCCTCTCTATTACCTATCAAGCACATGAAATATCTTCCTTCTGCAGAGTATAGAAAAACGTGTAAAATTATGAAACTTTGGGACACAATATTCTAATAGATTAAAATTATTTATAATTTTTTTAAATGAACATGATACATTACTAATGTCTTTGTGGAAATAATTTAAAAACCCAAGTTCTACTTCAAATTTTTTATGTATTTCCTTTAAATCTACATCTAAAATGCTCTTTATAGAAGCAATGTATTTTCAATTCATGTAAAACCAAGGAAGAGTTGTTCAGTCCCTTCTATGTGTGAGGTTTTACCGCTTTTATTATCCACATCACCACTACGGGTAGCATTATCATCATCGCTTTATGGGTGAAGAAGCTGGCATTCCAAGACAAGAAAATGAGTTAAGGCTATTGGGCTCAAAGGCGGTAGAGATGAAGCCCAAAACTAAAACTTCTGACTCCAAATATCATCCTCTTTCCATCATTAAAATATATACACAATTTCAGTAATTAATGGTACCTGCAGGTGGTATTTTGGGAACTAAAACATAAAAGAGAAAGTAGGCACAAACGAAACCAGAAAACTAGCATCAACAGACAACCAGAAAATTAGCATGGCCTGGTTTTCTAAAGAAGTAAATTTCACTTTCATATATGTTTGTTTCTTATTTTGATATTAGCTGGATTGGGCTGTGTTATTTCTCTAAAGAAATAAGACCTAAATATTTCTCATCTCATCCATTACTGTTGATATCTGATCAGGGAAGAGGAATCAGAAAATGATGAACCTCTGGAGCGTCAAGCGATGAAGTGAATCTACCATTTGCAATGCAGTGATGTAAAATATAAGATGAAATATTAATTTATAAACTAGGTTTTATAGACCTTTAATTACTGCTCAAAGTAATTGCAATCAGATTTCAGAAGAACTCAATATGAGTGAAGATAGGACTAAAAGATTCAGAGAAGCTGCATTTGGAGAGCAAGAAGAAAAACCAACAGAACATTTTGTCTTGGAAACCACGGCAGTCACCATGAAATAGACAGACACATGAAGGCCACTCACCTCCCCCTTGTTACTGGTCTTCTAATATTACAGGTGAGAAGCTCAATTGTCCAACATCCCCTGCTGCTAGAAGTGGACATACAATACTGTCAATGTCCTCTAGATAAAATTCCCTGGGGAAGATGTCACTTCCCAAATTAAATGAAAAATTTATTAAACTATAAAGGTTTTCATCTTTCATTCTTCCCCTAATTGAAAAGAGACCATGATACCTAAGATACAGTGTCTATCTTGAAACCAGCGAAGCCACAAGAAAGCAGCTGTAGGCCTATACATTAAGGTGGTTGAGTGGAAAGGTGGAATGAACATGAGTCCTTGAGCATATTAGTGAATTTCTATGGCATCTCTTGAGTAGCTATCTTGGGATTTTTTTGGGGTGGGCTAAATAGAGCACTTGCTTATTTAAATCAATGTTTATTGGGTTAGTCATTACTTTTTCCAAATGCACTGACGACTAATTTAAAAAAAATCAATGAATTATAGATTAAAATAAAAGCCAATAATATTTATCAAGTGCCTAGTATGGGCTAAATATTGTCAAACCTACTTGTATGCACTACCTTGTTAAATTCTTTAAATTTCTTTAAAGCCTGTGATGATATGACTATTAGCAAACCCATGATGAAGTTAGCAGAAATTGATTAACATGACCAAATTGCCAAAACTTGCCAGTATTGGAAATGGGTTATATAACTCTTTTTCTGACCTGAGGGTCCACTCTTTAATCAACTAGGCACAATGCTTCAAGAAATAGAGAGACGCACGCAAAGACAGAGAAAGACAAAGAAAGGAGAGAGACGGAAATAGGGAGGACAGAAACAGAGTTTTAAGAAGAAATGGATTTCAACATGCCAGAATGTGGAAAGAGGTTAAAGCAGATAAGAAATGAGAAAAGACCACTTACCCTAATAGGCAATAAGTTAGTGTTATGGACTAAATGTTGTGTGACCTCCAGATTCATCTATTGAAACCCTACTCCTCAATGTGAGGGTGTTAGGAGGTGAGGCCTTTGGGAAGTCATTAGTGTTAGGTGAGATCATAAGAGTGGGGCCCTCAGGAGTGGGATTAGAGCTCTACGAATCAGGAGAGAGATTGCTTCCTCTGCTCTCTCCAATGTGAAGATACAGAGACTTTGACAGTTTGTAAACCAGAAGACGTTTTTCGCCAGAACTCAGCTATGTTGCCACCTTGATCTCAGACACCCATCCTCCAGAACTGTGAGAAATAAATTTCTGTTGTTTATAAGCCACCCAGTTTATGTTATGTTGTTACAGCACCCTGAATAGACTGAGGCCGTTAGTCATAACTTTGAAAGAAAAATTCCAAAGGAATTTGGTGGATTGTATAATTATTAAGAAGTTGTTGAGGAATTCTTCAGTTTAGGGAAGATCAATTATGAAACAGAGTTTAATAAATGATTTTATAAATTAGGAGAATGCTAGTTGGGTAAAATTAAGATATTAATTGACAGATTTTAGGTGTGAATTTTCCATAAAATTTCCTTTTACCCACATTTCCTTGTTGACTTCAAACCAACACTGAGTCAGAGAAATTTGTCTTCACTACTTCATGGAAGAAAGGCACAGGGGAATACAGAAAAATAAGAGATCAATTACTTTGGTTTTCTAAAAATATTTTTAGAAATTTCATAGCATATTTAATGATTTTGAAAACAAACTTACTTTGAGTTCCACAAGCAAGATGGAAATGACTATTTTAAATTTCCTGCGTCATGAAAAAATAGTGGTTCATACAGAAATTAAGTTTCTATATCAAATACGGCAAATTTGTTAAGAAATTTCGACCTACCACAGATATTTTAAAATTTGACAAAATCATTTTTTTTCTCTCTTGGCAAAGGGGAAAGAAGGCAGTCAATTTGCAGTGGCAGCGTTGGAGAGATATAGAAAAAGGATTCCAAGGGAATGTCTTTAAAGTCACTGGTTGAAAGTGAACATTGGGTTGTATGTTTCTTTCTTTGAGACAGTGATTCAATACATCGGGAAATTTTGAGTTGGAAAAGAGAGAAATTAATTCAATTCACATTAAATGGACTCAATATTTTAATTAAAGAAGCCAATTGAAAGAGAGGAGGTGTATGTGGTGAGAATGAGGGTATAAGTTTGAAAAGGGCAGAAATATATGGACATGCCCTTAGGTATTTGGCAAATTTTGAATAAAAAAATGTTAAGCAAAGCTCAATGATGCTCTGAAATTAGGATCATTAAATGCATTAACTTAGGCCCAGTATCACATTTTCAGTTTCCAGTAATGTTCTCTAAGCAAAAAAGCTAGAAAAGAGGAAAGAAATTTTGAAGATCACCCAGAGCTACGCACATACATAGCAAACATGGGGAAGCATCAAGGTTGAGAGCTGGAATTTGCATTAGAGAGCATTTGATATGCTAGGACTTGAGGCCTGCACATTGCCCAAGAGGACACTAATGACCTGACAGAAGAGGGATCTTTGAAAGGAGTTCCACTTAAAATGCCATAAGGATCATAGATGGAAAAAAAACAGGTGAGGGGGGATGTGCAAGGTACATAGTCAATGGAATAAGAGAGGGAAGATATAAAAAGGTTGTGGTAAAAGCAAACCAAAACAGGATAGCTCTGAGAAGACAGCATAAGGGAAACCTAGATGCCCTTATTTGTGAAGGTAACTCTTTAGATACAAACCAAAGTCACGATCCATGGAAGAAATAATTGAGAAGCTGGACTTCATTAAAATGAAAGACTCTGCTCTGCAAAGACAATGTCATGAGAATGAGAAGACAAGCCACAGACTGGGAGAAGATATTTGCAAAAGACACATTTGATAAAGGGCTGTTATCCAAAATGTGCCAAGACCTCTTAAAATTCAACAAGATGAAAACAAACAACTCGATTAAAAAATAGGCCAAAAACTTTAATAGACACCTCACCAAAGAAGATATACAGATGGCAAATAAGCATATGAAAAGATGCTCCACATGTCATATGTCATCAGGGAAATGCAAATTAAAACAACAATAAGATACCACTACACACCTTTTAGAATAGCCAAAATCTGAAACACTGACAATGCCAAATGCTGGCCATGATGGGAAGCAACAGGAACTTTCATCCATTGCTGGTGGGAACGCAAAATGGTACAGCCACTTTGGAAGACAGTTTAGTGTTTTTCATAAAAGTAAACATAATCTTACCATGTGACGTAGCAGTCACACACCTTGGCATTTACCCAAAGGTGTTGAAAACTTATGTCCACACAAAAACCTACACGTGGATGTTCATGGCAGCTGTATTCATAATTGCCCAAACTTGGAAGCAATCTAGATGTCCCCCAGAAGGTGAATGGATAAATAGATGGCAGTATATCCAGACAATGGGATATTATTCAGCATTAAAATAAATATGGAGGAAATTTAAATGCATATTACTAAGTGAAAGAAGCCAACCTGAAAAGGCTATACACGGTGTGATTCCTGCTATATGACATTCTTGAAAAGGCAAAATTACGGAGACAGTAACAATATCAATGGTTGCCAGGGGTTGGGGAAGGGGGACGAATGAATACATGGAACACAGATTTTTTGGGCAATGAAAACACTCTTTACAATACCATAATGATGAATACATGTCATTATCCATCTGTCCAAACACGTAGAATATACAACACCAAGAGTGAACCATCGTGTAAGCTATGAAGTTTGGATGGTTGGGGTGTGTCACTGCAGGTTCATCAGTTGTAACAATGTACCACTCTGATGAGGGACATTGATAATGGGGGATGCTATGCATGTGTTGGGGCAGGGGTTATATGTGAAATGTCTGTGTATATGGGAAACATTCCCCTCAGTTTTGCTGTGAACCTAAAGCTGCTCTAAAAAAATAAGGTCTTAAAGGAAAATGATAGCTTTTACATCAAGATTTTTTAAATGGAACTTCTCTAGGTAAAGATATGTTCAATTATTTTGAGTTGTGGAACTTGATCCTAGTAGAGTACAAGTTTTGGAAACTCAGTTCCTGAAGATATACATTATTGTTCAGATCCTTGTACTATTATTAAGAGTAAAAACTTCCTAGTTAGTAATGCAGTTTCAAAGGTGTTATTTTACTTTCCTGGAGTTATTTGTTTATACACTATCAGTCTAGTACAACATATACATGTTTACAACACATATCATATGTATTCAAATATTCACTCATCGAATACATGTTGACAAAATCCTCCGGCAGATATTAGAGGATTCAAAGATCGATGTGAGTCTACGTCTTTATCTTCACAGAAAACTTGAAATCTCGAACGGGAGGCAAGATGCGTAAACAGGGCACCACTTGTTAATTACATAACAATTTAACTCAGATTCAGTATTTCTCAGGCTTTGTGACAAATGGGTGTATATCAGTTCTAATTAGTTTCTGTCAGTCTTTAATTTAGGAATTTCTACATTTTTGGTACCAAGATTAAATATATTTCCTATGAACAGCAAATATTCAGCTTTATGTTTTAGTACAAATTGCCATCATCTGTCACCTGCGTTGGGCCAATAACTTGTCTCCTAACTAGTCTCCAAGTTTCCATACTAAATATTTGAAAATATATTCTCAAAAAACCCAAACAAATCCACAGACCTTTTGTCTGTTAATCAGATCGTTTGCTTTTCTTTTCTAAAATTGTTTATACCTTCTTATTATAGTTAGAGTTAAATCTGTCATACGACGCATACCAGACCCAGAGTGATCTGTCTCATGCCAATTTTTATTATTTCATTATTTTTAGTTTTTAAGTACACAGTTTGAATATATTTTCCTGACACAAATTGAAATATATCAGATATGGCTAAATCCTGCTTTATATATTCTTGGAACTGATGTTGAGTCTCTTATATGTTATTCATGTTGGAAATATTTTCTTCCATGCTTTTGTACACTTTAAATATGTTTATAGTATTATTTGTTGAATAATTTTAAATCTTGTTCAGTCAAATTTGCCAATTTATTTCTCTATGATTAGTTCATACACCTTTCAATATTTCAAGTACTTGAGCAAATTCTTCTATAATTAGTCTAATAATTTTAGTCTTATCTTTTTTATTTAGCTTTTTCACTCATTTGGATATCTTTTTTTTCTGTATATGTTAGTGATTTGATATTGGAACTCCAAGACCATTTATTAAGGACATCTCTTTTTTCAAATTCAAATTCAAGTATATTTATAACTGCATTTTAGAAATCTCTATTGCATTATTCTACGGTTCTAGTTATGTCGATATGAACATTACACTATTTTTAAATTATGTTTTTATCCTATTATCTGGTAAGCTGAGCCTTTCCCTCCTTTATGATTATGTTTCAACACTTTATTGGCTATTCTTGCTCATGTAAAATTTCATTTGAATTTTAGGAATATTAGAACGAGTTTGTCAAGTTCCAGGATTTGAAGATTATGTTTATAGATTTTTTGGAGGAGGAGAATTGACAGTTTTGCAAAATTGACTCTTCCCATCCATAGACTTGTGTGGTTTTCCATTTATTCAGATTTTCTTTTATGTTCATCACTAAGTTTAAAGTTTCATTTGTAAAAATATTGCACATTTCTTATTTAGTTTGCTTCTTGGTAACTGTAGGTATGCTACTTTTGTAAATGCGATCATTTATGATTAATATTGTTTTTTAAATTTTTATATCTGTTAAACAGGAAAAATATTATTTTTTATGTGAGAACTAGCATATATCTTGCCATTTTACTAAACTCTACAGAAAAATATAATATTTCTTAATATTTGCCCATAATCATTACTATGTAAATTTTTCACAATTTTTTTGCTATTAGATCAACATTTAAAAATCAGCATTGGATATCTGCTGTGGCACAGAAATGATCTCTTTTAATTTAGAAAACAAACTTGTAGGTATGATCATTCTCATTTTATAGATGAGAACACTGAGCCACTAAAAATTTAAAGTGTCCAAGTTCACAGAGTGCGTAAGAATCCTTTTTGAAGGATTTGTATCAGGTTTTCATAAGTTCCTAACCTGCATCTACAAGTTCCAAAAGAGTATTATAGAAAATGCCAGTCTCTTTCGTATGCAGAGTAATAATGACTACTGTCTCCAAAATGGGAAAAAGCAAAAGAAAGCGGAAAAACATAGGCACACACTCCCACATTCTCGTCTTCCTTCTCCCAGGCTTTTCCCAGCCTCTGGTTGCTGGGAGTCTGGAGCCAAATGACCTGGCAACTGAGGGTGTGAGATTTCAAAGGAGTAATCATTGATTATTCTATTGAAGATTTATAAAACATTCGACCATGAAAATAATTGGGCCCCTTGCAGCAATTCTGGACTTGTTTCCAAGCCATATTTTGATCCATGCTTCTCATTTGTTTTATTTCAACTGCTTGTTGAATCTTAATCAGCAATGTGGACCGGGGTAAATCACTCTAAATATAATTGCCAGTATATCTTGCAAACTAAAATATTTTGGTGAGCCTAGTGGCACTAGAGTAGTCTTCATTTATTCAAAGCTAAATATTCTTGTATTGATTTTTCCTATTGCATTTTTGGTGGAATCATTGCAGAATATTGACTCTTTATCACACCGTAGTCCTCCAGACGATAGAGCTATAAAGATTAAAGCTGAAGAAAGTTTTCAAGTTCTTACCACGTGCTGGAAGGCTGAAACATCTCCTTAAGATACACAGGATTACTTTCCATTTTTGCTAGCACCTCTTTGAAGCACCATATTTTCAAAAGATTTACACTTGAGCATTTCTGCAAAAGTTCACGAACACAAGGAGAAACACATTCATCATTACTTATTGTGTGTCGTGCTCATAAAACAAGTTTAGAGCAGACTTCAGATATCAGAAGACACCTTCAGATTCCCCTGAAGTCTGAACACAGGCATGAAGAAGCAGCGGATCACCGCTCACCTTACGCTAAAGCAACACAGCAGTTATAGCCAAGGAACAAAGAGGTGGGCATCCTCTCCGACGCAAAAAAAGCCTATTTATAACACTGTTCTTGCACTGATAAATATATTCTGTTACCATAAAAAAAAGATTTGTCCAGTTAGAAGTAATTGTACATGTTTATTAGACTAACAGCATTTTATTTCTGATATTTATTTTGCTTTTTGTTCTTCTGTCATTTTCCCCTAATAAACTAAGAAATGTAATGGATACAATTAGAAAGGAATAAATTTATTTCATTTATTTAGCTAATTCATCTTTTTGTGTGGTTAGGCTAATTTACTGTTTTCAGTGCTGCAATATATTACAAATTTCATGCAGTGGAACTTGGTTAATACCAAATACATACTATATTTCAAAGTAGCTATTGAAAACTCCTTTAGACTAGATTTCAGATATTTTTGCATCAGTTAAAACCGTTGGAATTTACACAATTGAGAAAGACCAGGCATACCTGATATTTCGCTGATTTAACAAAAGAAGAAAAATATATTTTCAAAAGCTTAGCTTTTCTACCAAATAATTGAAAAGCAGTTATTCAAGGGAAAAAATAAACTCACCAGGCTGGTGTTTTGCCTGATGACACTGTGGGCACAATTTATGCTTTATTATGTCTTTTATTCATTCAACTACTCTTTTCAAATTATTGGTTGTCCTTTAGAAAATCATCTACATCTGTGTATAAGCACAAACATTTATAAATATACCATACTCTCCCATTAACACAAATATAGACATAAATGTGCAAACTGATTAGCATCTTACATGTCATATTAATATTTTGTTAATCATTAAATATATCATACATGAAAAGTGAACTACAAAAAAAAAGTGAAATGAACTACAATGCAATCACTACCAAGTTAAATAAATGCAACATTGCCAATACACACACACACAAATACACACACACAAAATCCGTGCAAATAAAATAACCCACCTCTCTCTAATGGTAAAACAAAGCTAAATTTTACGATATTTGCTTCTTTATTTTCTCCTTTATCACCAATGTGTGATAATTAAATTCTATAGTTTAGTTTTGTCTGTTTTTTAATTTTATTGAAAATATTCTTTAGTGTCTAAGGTTTTTTCAGTTCAAAATTATGTATTTCCGATCCAAGCATATTGTGTGCACCTGTAGTTCATTCGTTTTCTTTGCTGTATGGTGTTCCATTATATAAACAGAACACAATTTATTTCCCCACTTCTTGCTTGATAGAAACTTGAATGGTTTCTGGGATTGAGACTTCTGTATAATATATAATACCGCTTTGTATGTTGCATTTTTGAATTTATGTATCTGTGAGATCTTTTCATATTTGTATCTGTCATATATATATTATCACTGATAAATACATATGAATGGTATACATGCATGCTATATATGCATATATCAACATGATGCATACTTACATACATTTTTATATATATACATGTGTTTTTTATGTATACATATATTTTATACACATATACATGCGTACACACACATACACACCATCTAACACAAATATATTTTTTTAAATAGCCGCATGGTTTCCATTTTGTGGATGTAACATATTTTTAACCTGTCTCTTATCGAAGAACATTTACTTTGTGTTTAGTCTTTTGGTATTACAAGAAATTCTACTGTACACCCAGCTATATTTGTCTTTGTACACATATACAGGTATACCTGGAAAACAAATATCCAGCAATAGAATTCCTGGGACAAATAAATGGTATTTAGACTTAAATGAATATTGTTACTTCTTTTTCAAAAGAAATTCACATGAACTAATACTCTTTGTGCAACATTTAGTATATTCCATTAATTTTTTAATTCAGTCATTTCTTAAGTAAATAGTTTTAATACCTACTAGGTGCAGTTTTCTAGATAAAAATATAGGAAAGGCATTTGTAGGGGTGAAAATGTTGACAGAACACCTTCTTCTGGTAATTGGATGTTATTGGAGTAAATTAATAAATTTCAAGACTATCTACTCGTCAAGGAAAGGCCATTTGTTTGTTGCTGAGAAAGCTTAAAATTGATGAACCTAGGTAGAAATGTCAATTCTACCAGACTACCTGCCACCAGACTAAAGAAAGATGGATCTTCTGCTTCCTTGTGGTTGTGATGGCTTAAAATTAATGAGAAGAGGCAAGGAGGTTATTATTTCAAAGGAAAGGTTCTAGAGATGTTTGCCCCTTTCCATTTTTCTTCAGTCAAATCTTTTGACAGTTATGTCTAAGAATATGCATCAGCAAAAAAGGCATTTGCACTACCTGCTGAACCACACAAATTGAAATTGATCCAAAATTTTGAAATTGGTGAAGCTTGTCTTGAGAGACTATCATTTCCCAAATCGTGGCTTCCATAGTCAGATTTCTTGATAGTTTTAACTTCAGATTTTCAGAGAATCATGCTGCCCTCTAGCTGATTAAAAGAATTTCCTCCTTCTCTCCCTATAGAAATTCGTCTGTCACATGGTCCATTCGTTCAGACTCTAAGGACACTGATTAAGTAAATTGTGATGAACTAGAGCATCAGATCATGATTATAAATTATTTCACCATATCTCCCAAATATTAGTCCTCAGACTATTAATCTCGTGCAGCACTATGCTTTGCATGCTCTGAAGATGAGTGTTTCATCCTCTTGCATTATTATGGTATCTACATTAAGAAAAGAGACCCTGGGGCTGGCCTGGTGGCATAGTGGTTAAGTTCATGTGCTCTGCTTCCATGGCCTGGGGTTCATGGGCTTGGATCCTGGATGCAAATCTACACAGCACTCATCAAGCCATGCTGTGGTGGTGTCCCATGTACAAAACAGAAGAAGATTGGGACAGATGTTAAATCAGGGCCAATCTTCCTCACCAAAAAAATAGAAAGAAAAGGAACCCTTTGCAAACCAATAGGTTTGACTGATTGTCAAAATATATCTAAAATGGACCTACAAGAAGAATTAAATAATGATAAACTATAGCTAAGAGGGGAGGAGATGAAGGTCAATCAGGGAAACACAATTTTGACAAATGTTTTTACATATCTCCATTATGTATCTGTCATGTACTAGAATTGAATAAACTCCTGCATTTATTTAAAGCTTAAACTTTCTTAGGAATATTTTGTCATTAGAATAATTATGCTTTATTACATAATTGCCTTTTTCTCTTTTTTATTTTGAAACTGATAGTAAAATAAGTAAATATGCATATTTTTCTTTAAAAAGTAGAAATCTTGAGACTGGTTATGATAGTAATAACCAAAAAAAAAAAAAAAAAGAACACTTGAAGGAGTAAAATATATGGTGCAACTAGTTTACCCACTACCCATAAAGCATTTTAAATTAAGAGCTAAGTAATGAAAAAGCAAGAAATGAAACAAAAATTGCATGACTATGAAGGAATGTCAACAACAGTCAGTGGAAGGTAGTATCAGTGGTACGTTTTCTTTTTCCAAAACCTTTGAATTCATTTCCCTGAAAATAACTAAGATTAAGCAAAATTAACACAGTTCTATTAGGAGCTACTGAAAAATAAATCCTAATCTTCATTTTGACTTTTGTTTTAACAGCTAAAGAAAACCTTAGGAATTAGTGACAACTACATTTGAACATGAACTTATGTTTGTTCCCTAATTCTTTATCTCATTACAGATTTTAATTTTTTGACTATTCTTAGAATTAAACAGAAGGAAGAATATTTGAGAAAAATAAATATCATTACTTGGCTTGTGACAGTTAGACTGCATATATAACTTTATGTTATCAGTTGATAAACTGTAAAATATTATTTCTTTCTGTGAATATCTAAAATATAAATGAAATGTTGCTGGAAAACTCACAAAATCTTATAGTTTTCAGCCATAGAAAAAATTGTTATCAAATTTAACAGGAAAAGGAACTGTCTTTTTGGTGATTATGACTGACTGGAATGTAATTTCCATGAGGGCAGGTGTCTCTGTCAATTTTGTTCATCTCATGAATCTCAAGTGTCTAGAATGGTGCTGGCACACAGGATGAACTCAAGTATTTCTGGAATGAAAAAAAAAATCTTTCTCTCCATTCTTACATTTTATCTGGGGTGGTTAACACATGGTTTACTAATTTATACCTATATTTTCCCATCTATATAATTAGAACAATATCTGTGTGCAGAAACTTCATTTGTAACCAAAATAATGAACAGTAAGAGACTAACTGGCAGGTCTCAAGCCCACGCCAAGCAGATGAATAAGTGAGTAACCATCAGTGAGTGAGAAAGGCACTATCAGGATGAACATGATATTCCTGATTCTGGTCAGTGTGGCTACCAGTAATCAGTAATATTCAAATAAGGTTACATAGTCTACTCTGGTTATGTGGAATCTCTATTCAAAATGAACTTGCATAATGGTGTAGGAGACATTATCTGGTTGATTCTTTAGACTACACCTTTACCACGGGAGGTAAAATTACTATGGAAAACTGCCATCATCTGAAATCTTAATTCTTTTCTCTCTCAAACTATTTGTGGGGCTAAATTCCCAGTTCGAACATTTACCTCAACTTCTGCTAATCTCATAAACATAGCTGTGTCAGCCCAGAACCAGCTTTTATAAAGCAGAAGTCATAGGACAGCAACATTAAAGTAAAATGAGAAGATTGATACCATGGCCTTGCCTGACAGCTCTGCTCCTATTAGCAGAAGGTTCTTGAGATGGCAGGATAAAGCCCTGGGCAACATATGCTATGACAGTCATGGTCATGGCCTATTTCTGTTATTTCCTTTTTAAGTTGACTTGCATTGTTAGCAATTTCCTATCCATCTATGAAATATCTCTGAGGCATTGCTAGGGTTAGTATTTAATACATAGAGCAGAAAGTAAGGTTACTAAAATAAAAGAAAGAAAAGAATGGAAAAGAAACAATTAATGAATTATAGAAGCAATGAAATGCCTTAAACTGAAACATTTTTATTGCATGGATTTGTAGGAAATTTGTATCACATATTCAGCTCTCATTTGTTTTAACACTTTGACACATCATTTTAGATGTCATCTCTCGTCCAGAAGTGTCATGATTTTTCTCTGCCCATCCAGATCTTTAGTGAAGAAAGTCAATCATTTCTTGCCCCTATCTGTCAATTGTCTTTTTTTTTTTCTCTTTCAATGTAAAATTCTATATATTGTATCTTGGAAGAAAATGGAAAACTGATGTGTTAGCTGGTTTGAATATAACATTGACAAACTATTGACTTAAATTGATATGGTAACTTGGAAGAAAAAATATTTTTGATTCAAGCTGTACTGCATAATTTTACAGATTTTCTCTGATTATAAAATGCAAGAATAATATGCATATTAATGTTTCTTGAGTTACTACGAAGTTCAGTTTTCTGCATGTAGAATGTAAGTATCCTGAAATTTCACTTATTTCTTTATCCTTCCGAAATTATTATTTTACACTTACCATGTGTATACCCTCATGCAACATTATGCATACCATAAGCAGTTGTACAAGATATGGTGTCTACGCTCAAGGAACTTACTCCATAATGGTTGGCATTTGGCATATGGAGAAGATTTCCAATGAAAAACGGTATGTGTTGTTGGCCTGAGCTTCCACCTTTTCCAAATCTGAAGATACCTTCTGGAAAGCATAAAGTACAAACAACAAGTGATCATGATATGGACACGCAATCACATGATTTATACTTACACAGATTCTGACTCAAGTCCCTGGATATATAGCATACTCCAAAATCCCTTTTAATGTATAATGTGATACTGTCTTTTATATAAAAATTCAATTCATTTTCCTCAAGGCATTATTTATTTTTGTTATCACAGACTCCTCCCAGTTTCCTCCCCAAACCCTCCCTGAATGTGGAGCTATCCAAACTAAATGAGAGCACCTGTAATTAATGCATTTTTTCCCATTGCACATGGGTTTTCTCATTATAGTGCTATTACCATTAAGGGGGGCTTACTGCTCTGGAACAAGGAATCAACAAGAGCAGTGTCAGCCTTTACTGAGATTTTAGCTCTGCTTGCATAAACTCTAACTAGAGTCTTGGATTACCTCATTCTTTATAATTCTGAAATTTTCTCATCCTTTTATTTTCCATATTTTTTGAAAACCTGAGGTTTATTTTCCTGAATTCTATTTTACACATTCTATTTCAACAATATAACATGAATGTCTCTCCCTATTCTAGGACAAATATTTTTCTTCTGAACTCCTCTAACAACATTCTACAAACATTTACATATGTCCTTTTAAATATTCAATTGGAATATAACAGAAACCTAACCTGTGGTTCACAGTTATATTAACTTCCACATAAGAATCACAAAATTTGGGCTGATGAATATATGGCATTATTGTTGGACTGTTTTAGAAAATCACGTATGTTTTTACAACGACTCTTTAGCCCTTTTTTTGTTATTGGCCCCTTTTTATCATCGATGTTGATGATGCATTATTCCTTTAATTTACTCAATTTGCTTCAACAAAATAGTATAATCACTAATTTTTAATCACAATTAAGTCAAGGTGATTTCTTTTTACTTTTTTTTTTTTTTTTTTTTGGTGAGGAAGATTGGCCCTGAGCTAACATCTGTGCCAATCTTCCTCTAGTTTGTTTGTGGGACACTGCCACACCATGGGTTGATGAGTGGTGAGTTTGTCCGTGCCAAGGATCCAAACCCATGAACCCCACACATGCACTTAACCACTACACCACCAGGCCAGCCCCTACTTTTACTTTTCCAGAGCTAACATAGACAATTTCTAAAGCATCCTTGATTTCTTGCAGCAAGAGTTTCTAGGCCCATCTTTTTTTTTTCCTCTAGTTTTATTGAAGTATGATTGACAAGTGAAAACTGTGTATGCCTAAGATGCACAACATGATGTTTTCAGGTGTGCATATATCTGAAATGATTACCATAATAAAGCTAATTGACGTATCACCTCACACAGTTACCTTGTAGTTATGTATATTGTGTGTGTGGTGAAAACACTTAAAATCTACTCTCTTAACTCTAGGTCCACTTAGAATGACTCTGCCACGACAAGCTTTCATATACTTCAATAGGAGGCCTTTTATTAGTTACTTTATCTCTAGAGAACAATATCATTACAGACTAAATTCACCAGCCTGAGTATTCACGTTGCTTTGTTCCACATGGGCACTGAGGTAAAGCAGTGTGACCCCAGAGTTTGCTTAGCTATGTGATGACAAAGATTTTCCATTTTTATTTGAAAAATAAAAGTCTGAGATTTATTTAGTGGCATCATTTTCTATTTTCCCTCCATCTCCACTCACACTATTGTGTGCCATCTGTATACAGCTATGGAAATCTTGTGTTTATGCTACAAAACTTAGCCTCAGCTAACTGAGTGGAGAAAGATCCCAGGCTGCAATGCAGAGGGAAAACAAGGTCACTTTGGAAAATAGTTTGGCAGTTCTTTCAAAATTAAACATATGATCCAGCAATACCCTCCTAGGCATATATTCAAATAATAATTGAAAACATATGTCTACACAAAAATATGTACAAGAATGTTAATAGCGGCATTATTAATAATAAACGAAAAGTGCAAACAATCCATCACTTGATTAAAGAATAAATAAAATATGGTATATCCATATGATGCAACATTATTTAGCCATAAAAATAAATTACTGATGCATTCTATAACACTGATGAGCCTTGAAAATATTATTGAAAGAATCAGACACAAAAGCCACATATTGCACTATTTCATCTATATGAAATGGCCATAAAAAAATCCATAGAGACAGAAAGCAGATTAGTGGTTGCCGGGGCTTATTTTCTGAGATGATGAAAATGTTCTAGAATTAGACAGTTGTGATTCTTGCACAATTATGTTAATATACTAAAAACCATTCAATCATACACTTAAAAAGAATGGATTTTATAGTATGTAAATCATATCTCAATAAAAAATGTTGTGTGGAGAAGAGGTGGATATTTGTATAGATTGAAACATACTTTCCCTACGTCTGCTTCTGGTCAAATTGGAATGACAAGAGGTGGATTTATCTTTCTTCCTTAAACTATGAAATTGGATAAAATATATGAAATAACAGTTCTCAAGATGACTTTTTGGATATTAGACAAAAGGGACACTGTTTTTTGAGAGAAATGAAATAAACAAGAGAGTTTCCTGCTGGCCCAGCTTAGTAAGTAGGGAATGTCCCAGGAGCGACACACAGGGAGAGAAGACAAAGACAGAGGCTGCTGATGGTCCTGAGTGGAGGAGATGGAGATAGGAGTCCTGGGAAGCCAAGGCATCTAGGCTTTTCATCATTGTCTAAGTAGACAAATTCATTAAATCTAAAATATAAGCCAGAAAAATAAACAAAAAAACCAGAACGAAGTTATGTCAACAAGTTTGCAGGATGCCAGTTCATTATAAGAATATCAACTGTATTTCTATACACAATAAAATAAATTGAAATTAAAACACAATACCATCAAATGTATGAAATACTAGGGATAAATCTGATTAATATACTCAAAACTTGTACACTCAAATCACCGCTGAGAGGGGTTGGAGAAGATCTGAATAAGTGAAGAGTTACGCTGTCTTTAGGGCTTGGAAGGCTCAATTTTGCTAAGATGCCAATTCTCCCTAAATTGATGTACAAATTCCATGTGATCTCTATCAAACCTCAGCAGGATTCTTGTTGAAAATTTACAAAGTGATTCTAAAATTTATATATAAATGCAAAGGACCTAGAATGACAAAAGCAACTTTGAAAAAAGAAGAACAAAGTTGAAAGACGTGTATCACCTGGTGTTAAGACTTGTTATAAAGCTGCAGTAATCACACCAATATCATATTCACATCAAGACAGACAAAAGGATCAATGGAATAGAATACAGAGCCCAGAGAAAGGCTCATATATGTATATACACATAGTTAATTGATTTCCAACAAAGATGCAAAAGCTTTTCATTGGAGAAACTGTACGTCTTTTTAACAAATTTTGTTAAAACAATTGGATATGTACTTCTATCCATGCCTTCTTCCATATGCAAAAATTAACTCAAAATGGACCTTAAACCTAAATATGTGTATCATAAACCATAAAACCTCTACAAGAAAACTGAGGGAAAATTTTTTTGACCTTGGTAATTCAAAAATTTTTTAGATACACCAAAAGCAAAATCCATAAAAAATGAAAATCTATTCATTTGATCTCACCAAAATTAAGAAAGATACTGTTAAGATAGGAAAAGACAGACCATGACAGGGGTAAAATTTTGCAAATCACATATCTGATAAAAGATTTATATCCAGTATATATAAGGAACTCTTAAAATTCACTGTAAATAAAGCAAACAATTTAATAGAAAATGGGCCAAAGTTCTGAAAACACTTCACCAAAGATGACATTCTCTTTTCAAATGAAGACATAAAAAGATGCTCAATGTGATTAGTCACTAGAGAAATGCAAATCAAAGCTAGCCTATTAGAATGGCTAAAATAAAGACATTGACCATACGAAGTGTTGGTGAGGATGTGATCCATCTTAAACTCTCATAAATTGCCAGTAGGAATGCAATATGTTATAATCACTTTGATAATCCACTTTACAATTTCTTAAGAAGTTAAACTCGCATGACCATATGGCCTAATCATTCCACTCTTAGATATTTACCTAAGACATATATGCAAATATTTATAGTTGTTCAATTTGTAATATAACCAAACTGGAAACAACTCAAATGTCCATGAGGAAGTAAAGTTCTAAGTACATTGTAGTACATCCCTGCAATGGAATACTACTCACCTTTAAAAAGGTGATGCGTTGATGAACGCAGCAACATAGATGAACCCAAAAATCATTACGCTGAGTGAAAGAAGCTATACAAAAACAGAGTACATACTTCAGTATTTATTTTAAAAATCCGTAATAAGTATATTAATCTATAGTGGTCTGAAGCAGATCAGTGGTTTCCTGGGGTAGAGGGGGAGAATGAGTCAAAAGATCAGGATAGAAGGATAAGTTTTGGTATAGATTCAATTTTACAGATGGCTTCCAAATTACCTTTAAAGAAATAGATAGTTCTAAGCAAAAACCAAAACATGTGAGACAAAAAATAATAGACCAATTTTATTCACAAATGTAAATGGGGAAATTCTTAAAATAATGTAAGCTGTTGGGACCAGTCTAGTGGCACAGCAGTTAAGTTCCCACATTCCACTTCAGCAGCCCAGGGTTCCCTGGTTCGGATCCTGGGTGTGGACTTAGGCACTGCTTGTCAAGCCATGCTTTGGCAAGCATCTCACATATAAAGTAGAGGAAGATGGGCACAGATGTTAGCTCAGGGCCAGTCTTCCTCAGCAAAAAAGAGGAGGATTGGTGGCAGACGTTAGCTCAGAGCTAATCTTCCTCAAAAAAAAAAAAAATTAAAAAATAATGTAAGCTATCTGTGCAAAAGCAGAAAAAAAAGAATATATTATGCTATATTTGGGATTATTACAAGTATGCTAGGTGGGTTTTAAATTAAGTACAAATGAAAGTCTATGAATGCAATTTAACACATTAGCTTATTTTAAGAAATGAAAAAAAAAAGATGATCTCCTTAGATGAAGAAAATCATTTGATAAAATGCAGTCTTATTTTATTATAAAAAAAAAATACCTTTTAGCAAGTTATAAATAGAAAGGGACTTACATGGTATGTTTCCACCAAAGACCTACAGCATGTATCCTATTTAGTTAAAAATGCTAAAAATACTCACTTTAAAGTCCAGAACATGACGAGATGCTGATCCTAATCACTTCTATTCTACAGCACTTGGATGCCTGGAGAGTGTTGTAAGCTAGGCCCTTGTGTAATTTGGAGCAGGAGAAGCTGAGGAGAACCTGTGCTCCCTACGCCTCAGAGGAATGAGCTGGGTGGATCTCAAAAATAACATTCTAAGTAATTTGTTTTCCAAATTTGCTAGTCAGAGAAGTCAATCTCCTCCTTCATTGGCCACATTAAAAAAAGAGTGACGAGACTGGCCTGAAATGGGTTTAGGGATAAATTTTTCCTCATGGCAACCAGAAGCGAGGGGGAAAATGTGCTTCTTAAAAAACAGTCACTAAAAAGAAAGTGGAGAATAGATTCCTGGTGTTGACCTCACATTATTGAACTGACTACCCCTTCCTTATACTAATTTGGAGCAAAATTAAGTATGCAGTAGAGAAACATTCAGTAAATCTTAAAATCTTGTATTTTACAATTATTTCTCAAAGCACGCTCGATGTATGGAAATTATGATTTTTGAAGAGTACAGCTCAATAGAAGACATACTGATGGCCGCTTGATTCTCAAGAAAATATAAGCCAAATGGAAAGGCCGATAAGGGAAATGTGAAATCAGACCAACAAAGGCCCTGGCCGAGGCAGGAGCACAGAACCTGTTATGCACCTAAAGTCAGGATGGAAACTCCAGAAGAAATCAGGACCTCTGGAAAGCAGCAAGGAAACTCTGAGAGCCCCTCTGCGGCCCCAGGGGGCTATAAATGATGAATTATGCAATGCTAGCTACATAAAACCTAGTATCTTTCCTTCAACCTCTCTTGGCAAAGTGTCACTCGAAAGGCTTTGGGATCCTTTCTCCAAATGTCCTGTGCAGTATGAGTGGGAAGAGGCCTGTAGAGAGAAGCTGGAATGTTAAAACCAAGAAGAAGGCAGCGTCTGCAACGATCCACCAGGGCAAAGAGGGGGAAGGGCCACGTGATACCTGGGCTGTTGTGAAACCAGGAAATACCAAGGAGAAAGTTGCATTCTTCGCAGTCCACCAGTGTAGCAATAGGATAGGAGCTATGAAAATAAAAAGCTCCTGGGATATTGATGGGAGAGCTACTAAAAGAAGGAAAAAAATCAGGGGATCTTAAAAAAGAAATCATGCCAGCATAGATTATTATTGTAATTCTTGCCTACATCCAGAGGACCTCAGCCATTTTTGTGGTATCTTTTCAGGAGCTGAGCATTTGTCCTTTTTTTTCTTAACACAAATTGAAATGCTCTCTAACTATGTGGTTTGTTAGATCCTCATGTCAGGATCCAAATCTCTGTTACCATGGGGATGAGATACTACACAAGATCCCTATAGTAGCCAAAGTTTTTCTCTTTCTGAAGAGCTATTCATTTCAGAAATAAGGTTAATGGAGTCCAGCAATTTGGATTTGGCATCCTATGTATTTGTGAGACTAAGAAAGCTATGAAACAGCATATATATATAAATGTTTATAAGTAGTTATAATGTTATAGACTTTAATTTTCTTTGTTACCATGAATGTGCCCAATTCTGAAAATAATCAATCCTCAATACTCTTAATTTCACTCAATAATGTACAATTAAATCACTTCCTATATTAAAAAAATTAATGAATTTTCTTAATCTATAGACAGAAACACTAGCTGAGATTTCATCTTCCTAGTCAAGTTGAAGAGATGACTAACTAGATAATTGGAAAAGACTGGCTAGTTAGTTGAGCCAAGCCATATGCAAAAAAATCAATTGATTGAATTCTCCATCCAAACTTAACTGAGAATTTAACCAATTAAAAATAACATATTCTGGATACTGCTTAAGCAGGGCCACCATATTGTATAACTCCACAGAGACTGGTTCCTATATTATATACATGCCATGGAGTTATGCAACATGGCAGCCTCAGGCCAGATTTCATATAATTTGTGCATTTTTAATGAAAGTTTAGTAATTGCTAAAAATAGACCTCAGCAATACCTAGGGCCGTGGACCAATGTTATACCAATTACAGGGCATAGTGGAAACATGACTTAAGTGTGAGGAGTGAGGATAAGTTGCACCATGCCAGTAGGGCTCCTTGGGAGAGAGCTCCTGAGAACCAGGAGCACTGGTCTACTTGATGAGGTCAATGATTGTTAGGTCAATGATTGTTATCCAATATACAGCAGGATACCAAGTGTGTGTCTTCAACTCAGTCACTCTAATGGGAGCACATAGGTTTATGTGTTATCATAGAATGATGCAAGAAATAAAAATACAGCAAAGGGAGCTAGTGAACCTGATTTTACAGTGAGCTATGAATGTAGTAATTTTATGTGGTCTGAAAATAAGTAAAGTTGGAGCTATTTCTCCACTAAGCTTAAATGATAATATTTACAAATATTAAAAGGCTATTTCTTGCTGGGCATGTAATTTCAGGTTGGCAAGAAAGGAGAGAAAAGTAACAGAAAATAGGTGGAACAAAGAGAAAACAAACAGTAAGATGAGAGACCTAAAGCCAAATATATCAGCAATTGTGTTAAACATAAGCAGATTAAATACTCTGATTGAAAGACAAACAATACACTGGATTTAAAAAAAAAAACAACAAATCATTTGCTGCTTATAAGAGAGACATGTCCAATATAAGGACACAGAAATGAGGAAAGTAAAAGGATAGAAAGACTTGTACCATGCAAATACAAACCAAAAGTAAACTGATGTAGCTACCTTAAAGTCAGCAAATGTACAGGTTAAGAGAAAAAAAGCAGTACTAAAGAAAAAGAGAGCTATTCACAGTTGAAAAAAATGTTCACTCACTCGAGCAGATACAATAATTCTAAATTTGCATGTAGCCTCAAAATATATAAAATGCAACAGAAATTAAGGGAGAAAGAAATAAATCTACAATTCCTCTTTCAGTAACTGATAGCACAAGTAGATTAACATATATATGTAACGATGTTAATATATTATTACATACAGAAAGACTAGTCTTTGAAAAAGGAACCTGCCTACAATTATTTAAAGATATTGATGTTAAACAGACAGTCTCCAAGTAAAGATGAAGCTTTTGATGGGAATTTCATAATCATTAGAGAAATTTTACATAGCTATTATCTTAGAAAATCAGAGACAGAAGAAATGATGTAAATGACTAGAATCAGCTTTTAAAATCAGACAAGTAATTCTTCAGATATATTCAATAGGTGCTCAGAGAACCTGCACAGGTGGAAGGGAGAAAGGGGGAACATTAATGGAGGTGAGTGTGAAGTTAGTATCAAATTGTTGAAGACTCAAAGGATCATGTTGTCAATAAAGACAGAAAACCCTTTTTTCTAAGAAGGTAGGCTAAACGGGTTTTTCAGAATGAAGTGCAGTGCTGTCAGAGGCACAGACTACGGTGTAAAGATGCATATCTAGGAATAGACCAGCAACCAGTTCCTCCTGTAAGTGATCATCACAGCAACTGAAGTAACACTGATAGACTTTTTTCTAGAAGTCAAAATAATCTTCTTAGTAATCAGAAAAAATCAGAAAATAGTAATGTTTTGTATACCTTTAAAGCTATAGTTTACCAAATGATTTTCCCGCCATTTGTGGTTTGTTTGGAGAGAAGAGAGGACTTTCTCTAAGCCGGACAGCCCTAGATGTCAGGTGCAGTGGCAGGCATAGAAACTTAAACATCAAATTATTTAGACAGCGAACTAACTTTACTAGCCAAAAGCCGGGGCCGGGGGGTGGGCGGGGGGAGGGGGAGGGGCAGAAATCCAGGGATTTGAGGGAAAATTCTTAGCACTGAAGCCTTTTCTTGCATGACTCATTAATTCCAAGGATGGAATTTAAAAGATATTCTGTCCCCAGTTACAAAGGTGAAATTCAGTAGCCTGAAGAAATGTAGTTAGCAGAGGTTGCACTAAAATGAAAGTAAGGAAAAAGAGCAGTCTGACCATCGTCATTAAGAGACCGATTGAGACCTAAGGACGATGTCTGTAACTGGGCCTCTTGGACTCTAACTCATCTTGACTATACATAGCTGTTAAGAACCTGAAAATTGCTGTAATAACCTCTTTTTGAATGGACAATGTGCTCTTCATCCTAGTGAAAAATGAAGGAGACTGGAGGACAATGGAGTATAATAGTCATCACAGAAAGCTGAGAACTTAGATCTGCAGACTTAGCTAAAGAAATCTCCTCCTAAATAGGAGTCTCAAGAATTCGGTGGTTGTAGTTAAAAATTTACAAAAATCTGTTCACTAGAACAGGGAAAAACAAGGTGCCATGGTAAATAGGTGACAATACTGGACAGTTTCTAGGGTGTCCTTCCCCAAATCCCTCCACCTGGTCTTCAAGGCCTTGTAGACTTCCCTCTCCTTAAGGGAGGGAGGACCTGTGGCTCGCCTCTAACTGATATACTATAGCAGGGGTGGTGGAATGTCATTCCTGCAATTATCATATTTTATACAAGACTTGGTCTTGCTAGCCCACTGTTTCTAAAGACTCTCCTTGCTGGCTTGAGGAAGTTAAAGGTCAGGCTGCGGAATCCCACGTGGCAAAAAACTGTAGATTAGGAGCTAAAGTTGTCCTCCAGCCTCTAGCAAGCAAAAAACAAATGCTCTCAGTCCTGCAACTTCAGGGAAATGGATTCTGTGCAACAACCAGGAGCTTGGAAGCAGGTCCTTCCCTAGTCGGACCTCCACATAAGAACCCAGCCTTGATTGACTCTTTGATGGAAGCCTTTGAAACCCTAAGTATGGGAATCAGCTAAGTAATTCCCAGACTCCTGACTCACAGAAACTGTGTTAATAAATGTGTGTTCTTTTAAGTTGCTAAAATTGTTAATTTGCTACAACGCAATTGATGACAAATAAAGTCTCTCTAAAAGCAACTATTCAGAAGAGCCCAATAGTGTACAAAGTAACAACTCAGAAAAGCCCCATAGTAATCAGAAAGATTGCCTCTACCTTCCCCGGTAACTTATCTGAAATTTACAGTGAAATAGAATTGTTTGTACTTAGGTAGAATGACTACTTTGAACATTTCTGAAGATTTACAGTATTAACAATACGGATGAGAACGAGCTCTTCTGCAGTGACTAAAGAGAGAATGTGCCTTGCCTTTTTCTCTTCAAATTTTGTAGAAGATGGTACAAAGTGGTTTTCGAGCCATTCACAGTGGCAGTGGTGAAAACACGGGGACTTTTATTTTCCTTTCTGTCTGCAAAGGCTCACCTCCAGGAACTCATTTGAGTGGTTGTCAGTTTGGTTAATCTATCCTGTCCACAGCCCATTTCCGAGAAGACATTATCTAACTGAGAAGAGATTTCCAAGTTTTTTCTGGATAAAATCTCAAACTTTGGAGTTAATAGTTGCCATTTGCTGTGGCAGAGAAATGTCTGACATGTACAGACACAGAGCCTCGTGAAACTGCTTTTCGTCTTGCATTAGAGGAAGTGCTTTATGTTAAGCTCCAAAATAATTCTGTGTAACTTGCAATGAAAAGTTTTCCAAACTCTGTTAATTATTTTATCAATTCCCTAAAAAAATGGATCAAATATCATTAGAAATTGTAATGATTTGTCATAAATTATCTTGCCTACCTAACCTACCCTTCTCGGTTTCCTCCACTGCAGAGTATTGTTTTTAAAATGGACTGTGCTCTCTATGCTTTATTCACAATAGCAATTCCAGGTGCACATGAAGATAAAGGTGACTAATTAGGTTGCTGCTTATTCTCAAGGAAGTAATTAGGCATCATTAGGGTATTATTTTTTAAATTAGGGCTTGCTTTCATGTGGAATTTATATAGTGCTCTGTCTTTGTAGAAACAGTCTTGAAACGCATTCATTTGTTCGAAAAAGAAAAATTAAATGTCATTATTAAGATCTACTTTTCTGAAAACATAGCCAACAGCAATTTGGTCTAAAATTTGTCAGCTTTGCACAAAAGGCAATTTGAACATTAGCAATCAGTCTTTCAAGGTGATTGCTATCTGCATAGAGAGATGTGAATTCAAAAAGCTATGAAATCACCATCCCTATAATCAGTATCAACAAGTTCTATTATTTGCAACTTCCTGGAAACATAAAGGGCTCTAAGGTGAACACCAGAACCTCTAGGAACACGCCTATGGTTCTCTCTCTTGGTTGGTTTCAGATGACATTTGAAGACTTTGTTTTTTGTGGGACATCAGATCACACTGATCCTGGTGCTTGTTTATAGATATAGAGATGTCCTTAACAGGAGCTGAAAGAAGTGGCCACTCACACAGCGTTGGGTAGGCCCTTAAATCCTATTCCAAAATATCACACTTTGACCTGCCAAAGTGCTGAGACTTCCACATTGACATCTGACGTCTCAATCTTCTTGGCATTGTAACGAAATGTTGTACTCATACTTGAGACAATTTCCTTTTTTCATTTCACCAGTTTCTCTCTTTAAATGTGTCACTTTGGATAAAACATTATTTTTAATATCTTGATTCTTCATCTGTACAGTGGGGATATTATATTGTCTAATTCTTAAGGTTTTTTGTGAAGATTAAATTAATTAATGCCTATATAGCACTTAGAGCAGAGCCTAGCAAATAAGCACCCAAGAAATGTAAGCTATTACTATTTTATCATTGTTATTGCTATTATTATCATTAGCCTCATGTGTCCTGGGTAATTATATGTGCTGAGCATACAAAATTAGTAGACATATCATCCATGATCTAAACATATGCACAAGAATTAAAAATTCAAAAAAGTAACATTTCATATTGTAACCTTACTCATCAATTCTCATTCACTCATCAGTTTCCTTCTTTACCTTAATTCCAGCTAATAATACTACCTCCTATTTCAGTGAAAACTAAAAAATGTTCAGAAGGGAACATCCACTGACATTAGCTACCATGCCTAGTGACCTACGGTATCTACAGACATGTTCTGCCTTCTCTCTTTTGCCATTGATGAAATTTCCAAGCTTCTCTCTAAAGCCAGTATCCTCACTGGGGTACTAGACTCCATATCATCTTACCCATTTGACAGCATAATTTGAGTAGAATCTATCAATCAGTTCTCTCCTAGTCACTGTTTCTTTCACATCATCAGTTTTCCTCTCTCAAAAAAATTGTTACCTTCGTTATGAAACTTCCATCTTTTATATATTTCGCCCTTCTTAAAAAGAAGACCTGACCCACCTTCCTCCAGCAGTTACCACACAATTTCTTTGTTCTTTTTTTACATCAAAATTTCACTCAAGGGGGCCAGCCCTGTGTCATAGTGGTTGAGTTTGGCATGCTCTGTTTTGGTGGCCTGGATTTGTGGGCTCGGGTCCCAGGCCAGGATCTACATCGCTTGTCAACCATGCTGCGGCAGCGACACACATACAAAATAGAGGAAGATTGGCACAGATGTTAACTTAGGGCTAAACTTCCTCAAAAAAAAAAAAAAGAAGAAGAAGATTGGCAATAGAGGTCAGGGTTCAGGGCCAAAAAAGGGAAATTTTCACTCAAAATTGTTGTTTATATTCACTACCTCCAATTCTCTCTCTCTCTCTCCCTTTTTTTTTTTTTAAAGATTGGCCCTGAGCTAACACCTGTTGCCAATCTTTTTTCTTCTTCTTCTTCTTCTCCCCAAAGCCCCCTTGTACATAGTTGTACATTCTGGTTGTAGGTCCTTCTAGTTCTACTACATGGGATGCCACCTCAGCATGGCTTGGTCAGTGGTGCTAGGTCCACATCCAGGATCAGAACCGAGAAACCGGGGCCGTGAAAGTGGATCACGCAAGCTTAACCACCCAGCTATGGGGCTGACCCCTACAATTCTCTCTTATACCCACTTCAATCAAACTTTAGAACCCACCAGTTCACCATATTTTTATTCCAGGTGCTTTGTAAATTCAAGTTTCGGTCCTAAATGAATGTCTTATTTGGCCTACCAGCAGCATTTGACAAAGTTAGCCATGCCTTCCTCTTAGATACACTTATTTCACTCGTCTTCCAGGATGCCATTCTCTCTGAGTTTTCTTCTTACCTCACCAGAGATTCCCTCTCAGTGCTCATTCTCTTGGTGATTTCATTTGTTTACATAGCTTTCAAAAAGATCTATATCATAATGACTCCTTATTTATATAGCCAAATGCTGACTTCACAGCTCTATTTTGATGTCTAAATGCACATATTATATGTCCTAACCTGATCTTTCCTCATGAAGCCTGTTCCATCAGTAGTCTTCCTATCTCAGTTGAGAACAACTATACACTCCCATTAATTCAGCTAAACGTTATAGTTTATTGTCTAGCAATGGGAAGTAAGGCACTATCAATGGCTTTTTACACAAGAAAATAGCATACCAAATCTTTATTTTAGAAATACACTTCCAGGAATACATAGGCTGGATGGAAGTTAGAAGAGACTATAAACAAGTAAATAAGTGGAACACTACTGCCATAGTCCAAAAGAAATAAGAGACAAGGGTTTACACTAGAAAAGAAGGAAACAAAATAGAGGCTTTGGGGTAAGTGAAAATTCTGGTGTTATTTTGGACTTGTGACTAATTTGATAAGATAATTTAGGGAAAGAAAGAGGGAACTATTTTGAGATTTACCAACTCTGTGGATGGTGGTGTCATTAAATTGACCAGCAAATACAGGAGGGAGGAGCAGATTTTAAGAAGGAGAATACACTTTCTGATTCCAGTTTGGGAAATGTTAAGGTTGAGAGGTCTGCTAGAGAATCAAAAAAATCTGCACAGTTAGATTTCCGTTCGTCTTTGCCACTTAGCTTGAACTGAGAATTGTCATCTGTAAAATGAGAAATAAAAAACAGCTAAGACCACAGCTGTGAGAAATGTTAATTAACAGTGTTTCAATTGTGATTCTGTATTCTGGAGAGCCATTCTTGATTGGTTGTGTGACTTTGGGCTAGAAATTTAACAATACTGTGCCTCGGTTTTCTCATCTGTAAAAAGGGGTGATTGTAGCAGCTACTGTGGCAAAAGTCATAGTGCTTACCAAATATTTCATCTGCGGACACAAAAGGATGTAGAGTAAGAAAAGAAGAAGATGATGATGAAACCAAGGAGATCACCAGCATTTCAAGAGTTGTCAAAGACATGTGCTAGACCAGGAGAATAAAGAATCTTATCTGATCAGTGGAAGATAACAACAGCTGAAACACCATTTGTATTACTATATACTACAAAAATTGTCTCTAGAAGAAGAGTATTCCTAAACAAAAGCATAGACTATGGTATTGGCTTAGCAGCTGGAGGCAGACAACGAAGAAACTAATATTGGAGGCTGGAAAGATGGTGATTGTTGTTATGTAGTACCAAATTATTTGGTTAAACTGTCATTTATAGGAGAGATAGTTCTGGTGACTAAAGAATTTGCTGCTATAGGAAGGGAGGTTGAAAAACAAAGCATTATTCTTTTATGTTAGTTATAATTGCCTGTTTTTGCCAATGTGTTTTAAGAAAGAGATGGGCCTGTTTGCCAGTATGATTAAATAAAAAAGAAAAAAAATGGTAGATTGCAGAAATGTGGAGGCTTGCGGTGTTAGAGTTTCTAACTGCTTGGAGAACCCAAATATTAAGAATTGAAAATAAATATTCCTTTAAATAAGAACAACAAATTAAAACTAACTTTTATGGCACAGATCAGACTAAGGGTAGGGCTTTAACACGTTTTGCTAAAAAAAAAAAAAGTCTATTGATAAAGGTGCATCATGGTAAAGATTCAATTATGTATTAGTCTCCCATTGCAGTCTTCCGGTTGGCAAACTGACTCCATGCAGAGATCTTCATTCATTGCACTTTCAAAGAAGCTGTACTCCTAACTAAAATAATCCCTTTTTTTTTTAACTTCAAGCAGGAAAAGTGATAATAAGTGTGCATAACCTCCAAGAAAGGCATGGTTTGGAACATGGAACTGTTCCATAGTTTGTAGAATGAAATAGTTTGCACATCAGAAGCACACACTGTGGCAAAGAGAGTGGTGTTCCTCAGACAGTCCATGTGACCCTTATCTCCTTACTCCTTATTTTGTGGGTCTAGGAGACTAGCTTTGGACAAAGAGACGTGGGCACAGTAATACATGTCACTTTGGGGCCAATGAACCGATGGTAGCAGCTATGACAGCCTTGGTTTTGAGTGACTGTGGAACAGAACCCTTTCTACAAATCCCCAGCCTTGAACTTACTTTGGATATGGACCATAAGACAGAAATAAACGCTTTCTATATTAAGAACCTGAGACTTGGTGATTAATTTGATATAGCATAATCTAATACGCCTACTAAAAATACGATTACGTCAGAGGGTTATTTTGAGATGTGAATGAATAAATAAATATAGAGCTCTTACTTGGCTAGTTGAAAAAAGTATATAAATGTTAGGTAAACACGCTATTATTTTTGCTAAAATTCGCAGCTAGCAGAGTGCCTAGCATATATGGGACACACAACAAATCTGAGTTTTTCTTCTCCGTTCTATGTATTTAAGTTGCCATCATACTCCTAACATTATTTGCCACCAGAAGAGTCCACCAAGAGAATGAGAACATAACTAGATTAAGGTCTAAGAATGTGATAGTATTTTATTTTTAGAAGCAGAAATACCTGTTTTCTACTTGTTGATTTGCCCATGGGAAAATGTATTCCACAGGGATAGTGATGAGTGAATTAGTCAAATGATTAAATTATACATGATGCAAATAGGAATAGTGTAAAGCTTTAATGTTTCCCCAAGATGTAACCAGATTTCCCAATGTTTAAAACATTTATTAGAAGTATAACCTATCAAAATTAATTCTTCAATTTAGCCACATAACAATCTATTCATTTCCGTATTCAAATGAACATGTGACTATGAGCATGCAAGTTTAATATTTTTAATGGAGAACATTAAATTGTGATAGTATAAAATAAGGATACGTTTAACAGAACTTCTTCTCAAAGTTTCTTAGTGAACAGTATAACCTTCTATGTATAAAACTACGTATAAAATAAATGTGTGAGTAAAAAGAAGAGGGAACAAAATATTTCCAGAAGGGAAGAGAACAAAGATGACATTACATGTGAAGCTTAGTAACTTTCTTTGATTATGAATTTCAATGTAAATACTGATCTCAAGCCATGAAAAGGCTGAAACTACTACTGTCTTTCTCTAAAGTTCATTAAGTATATAAACAAAAAACAATCTAGATTTGTGATGAAGAGCTCTGTGTGTAATGG